>NC_090647.1:74757312-74837312 GCF_040937935.1 Hyperolius riggenbachi
GCTGGCTGGGTAGAATCTTAGCGCTGGGATCACTAGTATTGCTGACTGGGTAGAATCTTAGTGCTGGGATCACTAGTATTGCTGACTGGGTAGAATCTTAGTGCTGGGATCACTAGTATTGCTGACTGGGTAGAATCTTAGCGCTGGGATCTCTAGTATTGCTGGCTGGGTATAATCTTAGTGCTGGGATCACTAGTATTGCTGACTGGGTAGAATCTTAGCGCTGGGATCTCTAGTATTGCTGGCTAGGTAGAACGCATTGTACGTTAGAACATCACAATAAAAAGAAACATGAACAAACGGTGTGGTTTTCAAACTAGTGCAAGAGATCGACAAGAGGGTAAAAGTTAAAACAATACTTTAAGGGCTTCTTCACACTGAGGCCGCTTTCGGTATTTTTTAAGTGCCAGCGATTTTGAAAATCACCCTAAAAGGGCTTGTGCAAGGATTCCCTATAAGAGTGTTCACATCTGAGCAGTTCGATTCCGATCCGCTCACCAAAGGGCTGCCTGTACTATTCTCAGGGCGATTTGCCTATAATGGAAGGTATAGGGGTTTCTCGAGTGCTTTTATTTTCCGGGTCAAAAAGTTCACTTGCTGACGTCAGGAAGTGAAAAAACAAATCGCTCTGCAAAAGAGCTTAGAAAAGAGCTGTAAAAAAACGGCGCAGGTAAGCGCAGTGAGCTAAAAAAAATTGTGCACAAAATCGCAAAACGCTGGCGTCAGCGATTGCGATTTATGATGTGATCAAGGCCTAAATATGTTAAAAAGCGTTCACAGCATAAGCCAATCCGCCAGATGAAAATGCCAACCTGTTATGTATCTACCGTACACGATGCAAGACAAAGTCCATTCAATGCTTATCTGCTAACCTGACTTGCTAGGATGATCCCTCTGGTGGCCATACACTTATCGATATTTTGATTGATATCGGTATATTCGATCACTCGGATCAAATCTGCTGGAAATCGATGGTGCAAATGATGCCCAATTTATTTTCATTCAAAATCAATCGAGCTGTTAATTCAATTCAATTCACTTTATTGTCATTGTGTAACAACAAAATTACTTTTCATGACAACCCCACGGTGCATATAGGGAACATAGTGATAGTAACAAGGAAGAGATGAAATGATACAAGTATGCCAGGTATTACAGATATTAAAACAATTTGTACACAGTGTTAATTATTTCAGAGAGGATTCAGAGTTCATCAAGTTTATGGCGGATGGGAAAAAGCTGTCTTTGAGTCTGTTTGTGTGTGTGCGGATTGATCTAAAACGTTTACCTGATGGAAGGAGCTCAAACAAGGTATTTCCAGGGTGAGTGTTGTCCTTGATAATGTTTTTGGCCCTTCTCATGCTGCGAGTATTATACAAAAGTTCCAGTGATGGTAGTTCAGTGCCAATAATGGCTTCTGCTGTTTTAACAACTCGCTGCAGGGCTTCTCTAGTAGCCTTGGTGCAGCTGTTGTACCAGGCCGTCATGCAATTGGTCAGAACGCTTTCTATAGTGCATCTGTAGAAATAACCAGCAGCTTCTGTGGGAGGTTAGCGCTCCTTAGTTTTCTCAAAAAGTAGAGGCGTTAGGAAGATATTGTTCAATTGGTGGCGAGTCAGGAGCATGGCGTTAGCGGTGTTCCAATTACTGGACAACTGACGTGTGGGCAGCAGAGCTTAAAGTCAGCTATCTGGCGGCATGTGTCTGCTCTCCATCCTGGCTGGGTGATCCTCAGGTCCATTTTCCACTAGCAATCGCTAGCGTTCACGCTGAACGCTAGCGATTGCTGAATCACAATTACCGGCGATTCCCCGACGTTCGCAGACGCGATTTTGCTATGCTATGCACTGCATAGCAAAATCGCGGCAAATATCGCTCCGCCGCGCGTTCGCGTTCCCGGCAAAAACGAATCGCGGTAGTGGAAATGACCTACCGCGATTCCTATGTTAAAAAGCAAACCGTAGCGATTGTAAAATCGCTAGCGGTTTGCGTTTTTGCGATTCAGCCAGCGCAAACGCGCTGGTGGAAAAGGGCCCTCAATTGTCTCGTCTCTCCAGGGTTGCCTGTGTCATGTGACAAACACTAAAGGCTGAACACTAGAAGCCTCTAGTGGTCACATAAGGTACATGCCACAATGCCTCTAGTGTTTACTAGGCACAGTTGCTCCGGGAGAGATAGCAGTGGATTAGACAGACGCCTGCGAACAGGTGAGAGTGTAAGCTCTGCTGCCCACACTCTGCATGGCCCAGGAAAGGGGAGGGGACTAAATAGATGGGGAAGACCTCGGGTGCCTGGCAGGCAGTGCATGGCTCCACAGATATTCAATAGATTTCATGCTGAAATCCTCTACTGGAAACAATATGAGACTGTTCTTTGCTACTAATGTTTCATTTCTTAGCTGTACTACACATAAAATAAACGTATGATATAATGAATTGTAACTTCAGATTCCCTTTAAGGTGTGTGTATATACACACACACACACATAATGTCCCCTGCAGGGATTGATCCTTCATATAGCAACTTGGGGCCGCGTGTTGTACAGACACATTGCAAGGCTATTGCCTCACAAAGTGTTCTGTTGCTATGGCGAGGTGGAGGAAGGAAGAATGGCACCACAAAAAACGGGCGGCTTCTAGTGAAAGTGTTAAGGAGGAGAGTAATGCGCATGCCTGACACAATCAGGGAGGCTACATACACAATAGATTCTCGGCACCAATGACCCCAACAAGCTGCCTAGGCCGAGAATTCTGCTAGAGAAGGAAAGAGGCGTGTCCATGCAGTGAGAGTAAACCCATACAAATATTTCAAATATTTGCAAATATTAGCAAAAAAACAAACATATTTTCAGTAGTAAAGATCATAAAGTGTATTCACTGTAAAAATACTACAGGTTCCCTTTAAGTTACATCCTGACACCTCGTTGTGAAAATGACTGAACTATCGACGCCCTGATTTCATTCAGACTCTTTGGCCCGGGGTGAATACCATACATTATTTGGTGAAGGGATTCCACGGCATGACCACTCATGATAACGCAAGGCCTGGCCTGCACAGAGCAGGAACAGCTGACGTGAGCTTTCATCAGTTACATGGAGGCCTCTAAGTGCTCCCTGCAGACCGCCGGGCGCACTGAATATTGCATGATATTTACTCTGCTGCCTCACTTCAGGGGCTTTAACTCAAAGCTTTTAAACCATCTTCTAAATGCTTCAGACTATTCTTCCTAAGTGTTTAAACTGGTGCCTGGTAGTTATAATTTCTACAGGTTATAAATAACCATTACCTGTTGACTAGGTGAGCCAAAGTGCTTGCTGAATCTGAAGATAACAAAAACAGGCCTATTGTTTAACCACTTCAGGACCAGAGCAGTTTGCCTGGTTTAGGTGCCCCCAGTTTAGATAGGTGTCCCCAGTCTGCATTACTCACCTTCCTGGGTCCAGCGAGGAGTAGCTCTCCCCGCCTCCGCTCTGCCCGGCATCCAGCCTCGCACTGCCGCTAAGTTCCGGGTCCTGACGTCATCAAGCCAATTGTAGTGATCACAATTGTCATGGCTCCTGACCAGTGAGGGGAGATGTCAACTGTCATATGACAGCTTTAAGAGACTCTGAAGCGAGAATAAAACTCGCTTTTCCCCTTATATTCAGCAGGGAGATGTTCGCCCCTGATAAAACGCCGCTATCCCGTGGCAGAACGAGGGGTCTTTCCCCCCCAAATCCCCCCCTGCAAAATCCACGACCAACTTGGTCGTAGATTTTGCTGCTCCTGGAGGCAGGGCTAATGGCCGCAGCCCTGCCTCTCAGCGCGTCTATCAGCGGCGGATCTCCGCCCCTCTCAGTGAAGGAAAACAGAGGGGCGGGGAGAGGCGGTGATCAGCGGTGATAGACACGCTGAGAAGCAGGGCTATAGCCAATAGCCCTGCCTCAACAGGAAGCGATCCCCGCACAGCACGGAGGGGACTTGGGGGGTAAAGACCCCCCCGTTCTGCCGCGGGATAGTGGCGTTTTAGCAGGGACAAACATGCCCCTGCTGAATAAAAGGTAAAATGCGAGTTTAATTCTCGCTTCAGACTCTCTTTAAAGAGAACCCGAGGTGGGTTCTAAGAATCCAATTAGCATACAGAGGCTGGGTCTGCATATAATACCCAGCCTCTGTTGCTATATTGTTTCCCCCCAGCCCCCCTCTGCGCTCTGCTGTACCCCCATAAATCAATCGCCGTGCTGGCGACATGCAGTGTGTCGCCAGCCGGCTGTTTACATCTGAAGTGTCAGTCTCTGCTGCTCCCCGCCTCCTCCATAGCACCACCCCCTGCCTGTGTTCCCTCCTCGCTGATTGGAGGGATGGGATTCAGGCGGGGAGCGGCGATATCGGAGGCGGGGGAGCAGCAGAGACTGACACTTCACATGTGAACAGCCGGCTGGCGACACATTGCATGTCGCCAGCACGGCGATTGATTTACAGCAGAGAGCAAGGTGGGGAGACTGGGGCAAACAGTATAGCAACAGAGGCTGGGAATTATATGCAGACCCAGCCTTTGTGTGCTAACTGGATTCTTAGAACCCACCTCAGGTTCTCTTTAATCTCCCCGTTCGGAAGCACATGATCACAGGAGCAGCTGGACTACAGGGATGTTACACTTACATCCTATCAGACACAGACAACCACACAGAGGACATCAATGTAACAGCCTTAAAGGGAAGGTTCAAGCAAAAAAAAAAAAATGAGTTTTACTTACCTGGGGCTTCTACCAGCCCCATGTAGCCATCCTGTGCCCTTGTAGTCACTCACTGCTGCTCCAGTCCCCCGCTGGCAGCTTTCTGACCTCGGAGGTCAGGGCCACATTGCATACATTTTTACGCATTCCAGCTAGTGCAGGAACAAAAATTTACGCGTTGCACCACTAACGCGTAAAAATGTATGCATTAATGTTCCTGCACTAGCGGGAATGTGTAAAAATGTACGCAATTCGGCCCTGACCTCCGAGGTCAGAAAGCTCCTAGCGGGGGACTGGAGCAGCAGTGAGTGACTACGAGGGCACAGGATGGCTGCATGGGGCTGGTAGAAGCCCCAGGTAAGTGAAACTCATTTTTTTTTTTTTTTGCTTGGACCTTCCCTTTAATACCAAAGGGGTTAAAGTGAACATGAAGCATGGAGTATTTGAAGGCTGCCATATTTATTTCCTTTTAAAAAGTGGACCTGAGCTCATGCACGGGACACAAGGAAAACACAGCTGAATACTCCCTGTTTGTTTTTAGAGTGAAGAGCCTGTCTAATTTCCCCTCAGCTGTGAGTAATCACAATTGCAATTTGGTCTCTCAGCTGTGTCAGCACAGGAATCTCCTCTGACTCGGCGGACACAGCTAATTTGTAAGCACAGGATGTTACCCTTTGTCTGCTTCTGTGGGCTGCAACAAAGAAAGTTTTTCTTTACAGGTTATTATGCTGCTGCTTAACCTTCAGAGCAGAGAGGACGTTCTGAGGTCAGGTCTGCTTTAAACAATCCCAATGCCTGGCAGTCCTGCTGATCTCACTGGCATCAGTAGTGTCTGAATCAAAAACTTAAAACACGGATGTGGCTAATGCAGTCAGAGTTCAGTCAGAAACATCTGATCTGCTGCATGCTTGTTCAGGGTCTATGGCTAAACGTATTGGAGGCAGAAATAAATATGGGCAGCACGGTTGGGTGATGGTTAGCACTCTCGCCTTGCAGCAGTGGGTCCCCAGTTCCAATCCTAGCCAAGGCACTAACTGCACGGAGCGTGCGTATTCTCTCTGTGTCTGTGTGGGTTTCCTCCAAGCACTCAGGTTTCCTCCCACACCCCAACAACATACACACAAGTAAATTGGCTTCCCCTAAATTGGCCCTAGACCAGGAACTACAAGTCCCGCAATGCATTTGCCTTTATGAGTCATGACTGTGGTTGTCAGACTCCTGCAATGCATTGTGGGACTTGTAGTTCCGTAACAGTTGGAGAGCCAAGTTTGCCCATACCTGCCCTAGACTATGATACATACTGCATGATACATACATAGATATAGGACTATAGCGGGGATTAGATAGTGAGCCACTCCTGATGCTGGGAACACACCATTTTTTCGGTTGATTTTCTGTCTGATCAATTTTCGATCCGATTTTCCGATCGATTTCTTGCTCGATTCTCTTATATTTTTCCATTCACTTCTATGAGAAATCGATCCGAAAAATGATCGAAAACGTCGAAAATTATCTTTCGAACCATCTATCTGCCTAAAAAAAACGTATGGTGTATTCCCAGCCAGCATTAGGGACAGTTAAGTGACAAGACAATATACTCTGTACAGTGCTGTGGAAGATGTCGGCGCTGTACAAAAACTAAATAGTAATCAGACTTTAAATCTTACACATTTCAGGTATACTTTAAAGGTGGCCATACACTGGCCCGATTCCCGGCCGTTTCGACAGCAGATTCGATCCTGGGATCGAATCTGCTGCCAATCGTTCGCGGTAAACGCCGCCGACGATCCGATTTCCTCCCGAAATCGGATCGGTCCGTCGATCGCGCCGTGCGGGAAATTACCCTCGATCGCCCGCGGTTAAGTGCGCGTCGCTAGCGGCGGCCGATCCGATGAAAAATACATTACCTGATGCGGGCTCCCGGGCGTCTTCTCTGCATCTTCTCAGCGTTGCACCCGCTCCATCCCGGCGCTTCCTGGGTCACTGCAGTAACCCAGGAAGTTCAAATAGAGGGCGCTCTATTTGAACTTCCTGGTCACGGAGTGACACAGGAAGCGCCGGGATGGAGCGGGTGCAGCGCTGAGAAGATGCAGAGAAGACGCCCGGGAGCCCGCATCAGGTAATGTATGCGCGGGGGGGGGGGGGGGGACAGGCGGCAGGAGCAGCTGAACAGATTGTGATCGGTTTCAGGCTGAAACCGATTCACAATCTGTTTGCAGTAAAGGCAGCCATACGATCCCTCTCTGATCAGATTCGATGAGATAGGGATCTGTCAGCTGGTCGATCTGATGGCACATCGACCAGTGTATGGCTGCCTTAAGAGGCACAAAACTTAAATTCCCCACAAAGTTGTGTGTGTTGAGGGGGACTGCAATTCCTGGCATGAATGCTTTCATTAAATTATAATCAGCAGCAATTATGACAGCTAAGTAAGCCCGGCCTTGTGGAAAAGCTTCACATCCGCTGGGCCGAGGTGGGGCCTGTTATACAATTTTGTCTTTCATGAATTTTTAAAGAGCGCACATACCCAAATATAGAGTCAATGAAGCTGCATTTTCCAAAACACTGGTTCCTCTGACTGTGCCTAAACACTATAAGAGCATGTTATATAGCGGGTCCCAGGCCTGAACAAACATGAGGTTAAACAATAACTGATGAGATATAAACAATTGTATCTACCCTCCTCCTAAAGATGATGATTTTTTTTAAGAGATCTCACAGTTTTACTTCATTTTTAAATCTACTTCATTTTAAGTTTTTACTGTTTCTTTGTTACTGCTCAATAACACATGCATTGAAATATGCCAGGGCTAAAATCATTGAACTATTGACCCTTTTTCCCTCTTTCCAGCTCTCAGAAGCCATTTTGTCAGGAAAGTGTTTTATGGCTTTAATTCCTTATCTGTGAGGGTTAAGCTGTAGTTCAACCAATCCTGACCTGGACAGAAACTGTCACTTGCATACCTGATTTTTAACTCTTTCAGGCAGACAAAGAAAAAGAAAACACAACCTTGTTATTTGTATTTGGTGCTGTACATACACGTCTATCTCATGTCATATGTCACCTCGGGTATCCTTTAACCTCTTGACGACCAGCTAACGCCGATTGGCATAAACTGGTCGTCTGCGGGTTACCATGGAAACGGCCGCTCGATCGAGCGGCCTTTCCATGTCAGTTCACGGAGGGTGTCTCCGTGAACAGCCGGAGAGCCGCCGATCGCGGCTCGCCGGCAAAATGTAAACAGGCGGGGAAGAAATCCCCGCTGTTTACATCATACGGCGCTGCTGCGCAGCAGCGCCGTAAGGCGGATCGGCGATCCCCGGCCTTTGATTGGCCGGGGATCGCCGGCATATGATAGGTTGAAGCCTATCCTTCAATGCGCAGGACGGAAATCCGTCCTGCGCAGCTCACAGGTGAAGGGAGAGGGAGGGAGCGGGCGAGAGGGCGGAAAGCGCTGCGGAGGGGGGCTTTGAAGTGCCCCCCCCGCTAAGCAACTGCAGTCGGCGGCGATCAGACCCCCCCAGCAGGACATCCCCCTAGTGGGGAAAAAAGGGGGGTAGTCTGATCGCCCTGCTGCACTCCTGATCGGTGCTGCGGGCTGTAGCACAGATCAGTGCAGAAAGCCCTGGTCGGCAAGTGGTTAAAGATTCTGCAGTGATGGATGTGACAGCAGTAAAGATGTGACAATACAGTATTTTAGAATATAAATAAGGGAGAGGAACATTTTTTATAAAGTAATATTGTACAAAATAAGCAGTTGTATTCATTATTTTTATTCAGCGCTTTTTCTCTTACATAATGACTTTCTTGTTCGTTGAGTGAAAAATAATGTGATTGATCAGTACTCTATTTTATGAATTTCTGAGCACACGTAAAAGGTACTGCAGGGTTATGGAGGCTGACATATTTATTTCTTTTTAAACATTGCAGATTGCCTGGCTCTCCTGCTGATCCTCTGCCTAGCTATAGCCCCTGAACAAGCATGCAGATCAGAAGATTCTGACTGAAGTCTGACTGGATTTGCAACATGCTTTTTTCAGATGTGTAATTCATACACTACCGCAGGCAAAGAGATCAGCAGGTCTGCCAGGTAACTGGTATTGTTAAAAAGGAACAAATGTGGCAGCCTCCATATCCCTTTCACTTCAAGTTCCCCTTTAAGTACACTTTAAAGCGGACCTAAAATCAGAACTTCATTTTGGCTTGAAATGATACGCAACAGCATAATAACCTTTAAAGAAAAACATTTCTTTTGTTGCAGCTGATACAAATCCTACAACAAATCTGCACTGTACCTACTTCCTGCATTCATGGAAGTAGACCTATTGTTAACATCCTGTGCTTTGAAATGAGCTTATCTGCCATCTTTGCCATGGCATTCATGTGACAAATGAGAGATCAAATTACAACTTGTGATTAAACACAAGTGAGGGGGGATTAGACAGGCTAAACTCTCTAAACACATACAGGGTGCATTTCTCTCTGTTGTCCTTCTGTCCTGTGCAAGAGTTCAGATCCACTTTAAGCACTCTGTCCAAAAATGCAATAAACGTTTAAGTGGCGCCGTGGCTTTAAAGCTTTAGCGGATGGATGGCGTCCAAGGAATGAGGACAGTCTGAAGGCTCTTTAATCTATTAGAAAGTTGGCCTTTTCAGAAAAGATTAGCCAGGAGACCTTTAGAAAGGAACCCTGAGGAGAACCATAAAAATGTGAAACGTGTGTGTGGAAGTTAATGATGCCTCAGGCTGCCCCGCCTTCCTCCTGCGCTATAAAGCAGGCTCAGGTTTGCTAGCGGAGGCCGCACATCACAGGAGAGCTCAGGCCTTCTCATCAGGAGTCACCACATCCATATATAGCAGTAAACTTTGCCGGCATTCATTTACAATGTAAAGCGGCCGGCTCGGCTTGCTTGTGTATTCATGGCTGTGTGTGGCTGGATCTGATTAAAAATCAGGAAAGCATGACTTATGCTGTATCATGAATGATTATCAGACTTATTATGTAGAATATGCAGCACGGCCTACATTCGCTCACAGATCACTGCGGCAATCACGGCCGGCGGCGTGGACAATATTGCACCTCAGCACCGGAAGGAGGGAAGGCAGGAATCTGATTGCCAAATTATTACTTTCTCCTAACTAATGCTTCCAGCGTCCTGCCAGCTCCAGTCTGATGAAACCTCACAATATTGTTTTGAAGTGAACCCGAGGGGAAAAGAAACTGATGAGATAAACAATTATATTTATCCTCCTACTCCTAAAAATGAACTCTCAGGGTTTTCTTGTATAGTTGAACATGTACAAAGTACAGTAGGTTGAATGTTCTACTATCTCTAATCAGTGGCAGCCTATTAAGTGTCTCAGAGTTACAAAATGGTCAATAGTTAATGTATTTTATCTCTTCCTGCCCTCAGAAGTTGTATTCTGCCAGGAAAACGTTTATGGCTATAATTTTATTATCAGTGATGTTTACTATATTCTCCATGAGGTACCAACAAGGCAGAAGCTGTCACTTCCATGCCTAGAAATTAACTCTTTCAGGCAACAAAATAAAACAAGTAAAACAGCTTGGTTATTAATATGCTTTGTACTGTACATACACGTTTATCTCATCGTCTCGCGTACTGCCTCAGGTACACTTTAATTAAAACATTGCAGGCCTATAAGTAAGAGGCTTCTGTTAAAACAGGTGTGCTAGGTACACACTATGAGATTTTCTCGCAGATTTACTTTCAGATCGATTATTTCCAACATGTCCGATCTGATTTCCGAGCATTTTCCAATCGATTTCCTATTAAGGTGATTTGAAAAAAACGGTGGGAAATCGATCAAAAATCAGATCGGACATGTTGGAAATAATTGATCTGATGGGAAATGTGCCAGAAAATCTCATAGTGTGTACCTAGCGTAAGGGCTGGGACTCACTAGAGCGATTTTAGCAGTTTTTGCTCCATGCTATATATAGAAGCAACGCAAAATCGCTTTGAAAATTAGAGACAGGACACCAGGTCACCTGATAAGTGTATTAAAGTTTATTCAAAGAAAAAGGGTGGTGGGCGGGGGGGGGGGGGGGGGAGTGCTAATTGGAAGCCCTGTACAGTTTACTGTACAGCACTTCAAATCGGAGGGCAACGCAAATCACTATCAACCTAGGAATCGCTGCACACAGAGCTTGCGCGATTTAAATGTGCTGCAGCGACTCCTAGTGGGTTCAAGCCATAAGGGCTGGTTCACACTTGGAACGCAAAATACAATCGCCTAGCAATCGTGATTTTTGCAGCGTTTTTTTTTGATGACTGCGAATTGTAATCTCAGTAAGAAAACTTGCAAACTCTATAGTGAGAATGGTTCTAAAGGACTATATTGTGCAAAGCACCCCAGTATGAACCAGCCCTTATGGCCCTTTTCCACTGAAATTTGTGATCATCTCACGCACACCCACATTATGCCGGCAACAACGTGGGGCGCATGTACTGTATGTGGACGCAGCTACCAGTGGCGGACACCGACAGAAAGTCTTCTGCACAGGGCACATTTTACATTAGGGAGGACAGTGCTAAGGCTGATGAGGTGGCGGATGCAGCGTCACAAGGCCGATTCCCGAGAGATTTCATGCTGAAATGTATCAAGAATCGGTCTGCGGGTGTATGGGCAGGCAACAGATCTGTCTCTGATCGAATCTGATTTAAGAGAGATCTTCATCGCCTGATGAATAGGTACCTTAACGATTTCAGCCACCCGGACGTGATCCTCACGTCCAGGCGGCCGCTCTGCTGCAGAGGCGCGCGCCCCCTTGCTGTTCCCCGGTAGCCCTGAGATCATGGTTCCCGTTCACCGATCTAAGTCCGCAGCAGAAAAAACGACAATCTCTTATCAGAGGCCACAGTCTTTCTGCAAAAAAAAAGTTTCCCCATCCTCCTTGTGCTTCCGCTTAGCGAGAAGCACAAGGCAAAAAGAAAAAAAAAAACTCAAGGTGGCCATCTTGTGGCCAAATAATAAAACTACATCTACATACATTCTTCAAGCCAATTTACACACATAACATTAAAAATTAACTGTTTATTTCCCAACACTAAAAATGTACCCAAATAAAATGTTTAATGAAAAAAAAAATTACAATAAAAACAAAAAAAAACAACAAATAGTTACCTAAGGGACTGAACTTTTTAAATATGCTTGTGAAGGGGGTATACTACGAACATTTTTTAAATTATAAGCTTGTAAATAATAGACGCAAAACTGAAAAAATGCACCTTCATTTCCAAATAAAATATTGGCGCCAAAAATTGTGATAGGGAAAAAATTTAAATGGTGTAATAACCGAGACAAATGAAATAAAATACATAGGTTTTAATTATGGTAACATGTATTATTTTAAAGCTATAATGGCCAAAAACTGAGGATTTTTTTTGATATTCCTGTTAAAATGCATTTATAAAAAAAATAATTCTTAGTAAAATGTACCACCCAAAAAAAAGCCTAATTAGTGGCGGAAAAAAACAGATATAGATCAATAAATTGTGATAAGTAGTGATAAAGTTATTAGCGAATGAATCGGAGGTGAAAATTGCTCGGATGTATAGGGTGAAAAATCCCTGCGGGCTGAAATGGTTAAAGAGGAGCTGTCAGCCATACTATCTCAGAAAAAAAACACATATATAAGTAGATAAATACTTGCTCTACTTACATAATATGTATTGCACTGTCCACATTTTGATTTTAGTGATTCTTCAACAGTAAAAAAAAAGAGAAAATCCTTCTTAGCATTTCCCATTTTAAGTGTGGCTATTTTGAAGCCAATTCTGATGTAATTTCCTCCCTTACTCTCCTCTGCCTGATTTCCCCGCCCTTTACTATAGATAGTGCCTTGTCTCAGCATGAGAAATATTGGCCAATCAGAGAGGGACAGAGGTGTGGGAGGGGAAAACAAGAGGGAAAGAGGCTTCAGACAATCAGGCTGTATTAGTTAAGTCGGAGGGGAAGTAGAGAAGCAAAAAAAGGACAACCCAGCATGCCATGCAACTTCCTTTTTGTGTACCAAAATTTGTGTGTACCAAATAACAGTCAGGTAAACTGGGGAATGATCATTTATAAACAAGAAAAGTAATAGTGATTTTAACTTTTGGAATGCCTGGTTAGCATCCTTATTACTGGTTTACCAGATACAAATATAGAATTGATTTTTAATTTTATGCCCGACAGTTACACTTTAAGAAGTAGAGATGTTGCTTGTGGCAACCACTTGTGTCAGTTATCATCATCTTACTGCAAACACGGGATGGAAAGTTGTGCTGAAGCTTCACTGTCATCATACTAGCTCCAGCGCATGTAAAAGATGAATGCGTTAGCTGACAACAGCCCTAGCCGCCTCTAGATGTACGAGAATGAATTTATTGCACATAAAGTATTGATGATTTACCGGTTTTGTTCTAAATTAACATCAATAAAAGGATATTTTTTTTGTTTGTCTAAAAAAGGCTGCTTTCCAGATATCAGAAAATAGTGAATCGTCCATTAATAATGCAGAGGTCTACTGCAGAAGCCTTGCATCTTTTCTGTGCAGATACTGGCGAGACACTTGGCCCAGGATCTACACTGGCACCAGCCACACAGAAGAGATGAGAGGTGTGCTGGCCGGCAGCAAAGTGTACAATTTGGGGGGGGGGGGGGGATTGCCAGAGAGGCGAGGGGCGGCCTATACCCTACAAGCTGTTCACAACCAATTGGGGCTGCTGCAATAGTGAGTTGCAAAGTGATGGGGAAGCACGAGAGGTGGTCCTCCTGTGCATGGTGGAGGAGTGAGATCACAGCATGCATCTTTAACCATTCCTCTGGCACAGGATAGCGACTCTGGCCATTAGCTTTGCCTAAATGAGGCATATTGACATACAGACAGAAGCTAGAAAACCCGGGCTGTGCTGCTAATCTTAGGGCCCTTTCACACCAGAGGGTTTTTTCGACGTTTTAACGCCACGGCCGAAGTTGGCGTTTTGCTAGGTAAAAGAAAGTCCATAGACTTTCATTTTACCTTTCACATCTAACTCGGCGTTTTGGAGCGTTGCGTTTCAACGCTCCCAGGAGCTTTTTCAGGGCTGTTTACAGCCGAAGTTGGCTGTTGGCGTTTCAATAATAGTCAATGGAAAACGCCAACTTCAGCGTTTTCATAGCGTTTTACAGCTATCTTGTTCACTTATTTTTATAGAAGAAAAAAAAAGGACGTTTTCATATGGGCTGTAAAACTCTTTCAAAACGCTTTGAAAACGCTATGTATTGGCGTTAAGCAAAAGGCTGACTTTCAGCCTTTTCTACCGCAGCCTCTAGTGTGAAAGAGCCCTTTGCATAGATATCTACTTACTTATTTGTTTGTTTATTTATTTATTTATTTAAAGGACACACAAGGCAAAACTAAACTAATGAAATAAACGATTGTATCTATATTCCTTCTCCTAAAATTACCTTTTAAGATATACCACAGTTTTATGTTTAAATCTACTTTTTAAGTTTTCACAGTTTTATTGTTTTTGCTCAATGACACATTCATTGAAGTATGCCAGAGCTAAAATCTACGAACGATTTACCCTTTTTATCTCTTTCCTGCTCTCAGAAGCCATTTTCTGCTAGGAAAGTGTTTTATAGTTGGAATTTCTTATCAGTGAGGGTCACAATGTAGTTGTCAGCCACTTACATACCTGATGTTTAAAGGGAACCTAAACTGAGAGGGATATGGATGATTCCTTTTAAATAATACCAGTTGCCTGGCAGCCCTGCTGATCTCTTTGGCTGCTGTAGTGGCTGAATCTCACACCTGAAAAAAGCATGTAGCTAATCCAGTTGGACTTCAGTCAGAGCACCTGATCTGCATGGTTGTTCAGGGGCTGTGGCTGAAAGTATTACAGACACAGGATCAGCAGGAGAGTCGGGCAACTTGTATTAATTCAAAAGGAAAAATCCATATCCTTCTCCGTTTAGGTTCCCTTTAACTCTTTCAGGCAAAGAAAGAAAAAAAGGAACACAGCATAGTTATTTGTGTGCTAGGCACTGTGCATACACATGTCTATCATCATGTCACCTCAGGTATCCTTTAAGTATTTATATAGCTCCAACATATAACTCAGCGCTGTAGTACATACTGTCTTGTCATTAACTGTCCCTCAGAGGGGCTCACAATCTAGTCCCTACAATCTAGATATGGAATCTGCTGGCCTGTCTGCCTAGGAAGCATCTATCTAGTGATCACTTCTCAGATCTTTCTGCTTCTCAGCTCATTAAAGCTCAGTTTTGACAGTTTGCTTATGTTTGCTAAATGTACCTGACAAAGGAATGTAAACAAAAGATAATGTTGTCACCTCTTCGAATGCGGCCAGAAGCTGCCCACTGAAGCAAGGAGCTTTCCACTGAAGAACAAAGTGCTCAACTGTTTAACTGTTTGAATGCTGTTCTGCTACAATTTTTTATAGCAGTAGTTTTTATGCTGTAAATTATCTTTTGGAGCAAAGAAGATATGCCGAGTTTCATACCTCGTTAACCCATTAGCAGTTTCAAATGAAATATTGCGCTTGAAATTGCTGGTGCACTCTAAACCTCTGCCGGCAGATCTCGTTTGGCTGCCTTGTGCAGCCAGATGAGCAGGTGGCAGTAAGCAGTTATATTTACCTGTTCCGGATTGCTTCTTCTCTTCCTCTGCCTGCGGCTCTGAACTTCTGACAGCTCTTTTGGGCCCCGATCACATAATATGACATGATCGGGATCCAGGAGACTGTGTCAGTGTTACAGCACCACCCGGTGGTGGAAGAGGGATAATGCAAGAGACTCTTCCATCACGGGGTGGCGCTGTAACGCTGACATGGTGTCCTGGATCCCGATCACGTCATATCATGCAATCGGAACTGAGAAGACATGTCAGGGTTATATCCAGGACAGTGGAGTCGGAGCAATTTTGGGCACCTGGAGTCAGAGTCGGAGGTTTCATAAACTGAGGAGTCGGAGTTGGATGATTTTTGTACCAAATCCATAGACCTGGTAAATATTAGACTTAAAGAGAACCCGAGGTGGGTTTGAAGAATATTATCTGCATACAGAGGCTGGATCTGCCTATACAGCCCAGCCTCTGTTGCTATCCCAAACCCCCCTAAGGTCCCCCTGCACTCTGCAATCCCTCATAAATCACAGCCACGCTGCTGACAAACAGCTTGTCAGAGCTGGCTGTGTTTATCTCTATAGTGTCAGTCTGCTGCTCTCCCCGCCTCCTGCAGAACTCTAGTCCCCGCCTGCATCCCTTCCCTCCCTGCTGATTGGAGGGAAGGGACGGGGGCAGGGACCGGAGCTATGCAGGAGGCGGGGGAGCAGCTGAGACTGACACTACAGATGTAAACAGAGCCTCACAGCACGGCTGTGATTTATGAGGGATTGCAGAGTGCAGGGGGACCTTAGTGGGGTTTGGGATAGCAACAGAGGCTGGGCTGTATAGGCAGATCCAGCCTCTGTATGCAGATAACATTCTTTAAACACACCTCGGGTTCTCTTTAAAGAGAACCTGAGGTGGGTTCTAAGAATCCTATTAGCATACAGAGGCTGGGTCTGCATATAATGCCCAGCCTCTGCTGCTATACTGTTTCCCCCCAGCCCCCCTCTGCGCTCTGCTGTACCCCCATAAATCAATCGCCGTGCTGGTGACACGCAGCGTGACGCCAGCCGGCTGATTACATGTGAAGTGTCAGTCTGTCGCTCCCCCGCCTCCTCCATAGCGCCGGTCCCCGCCTGCGTCCCTTCCCTCCCCGCTGATTGGAGGGGAGGGACGCAGGAGTGAACGATTTTTCTTCCAGTCAGAATTTCTGATCTCTCTAACGATTTTTCGCTAGAAATTGGATCGTTAGTGGCCACATTAAGGAGTCGGAGTTAGATCCATTTCATAAATTGAGGAGTCGGATGATTTTTGTACCAACTCCACAGCCCTGGTTATATCGCCGCCATAGTTGGTGGAAGATGAAGCCGATCCCGCCTTCCGGACCGGTCACTATAAAAGCCCCTGCTGCCCGCTCTGCATACCCTGCCAGGCTGGGGGAGGAACACTTTTCAAGTGGCAGAAAACATTTTGTCCTGCAGCCAAATAAAGTTTTACTTTATTTGGCAGATAAAAGGTTAATAAGCTTTCTCTAGATCTCTAGAGAAGGAACAGTTACATATATACTAGTGGGGTTGATTGCAGTCTGTGCTTGTTGGCTGGTTAACCTCCCTGGCGGGATGCAGTATCAGATGCTGCGTCCGCGGGAGGATTTTTTAAAAATAAAATTTGATTTAAATGCTCAAGCTAGCACTTTGCTAACTATGGCCCCCAAGTCCCCTGGCACCGCTCTGATCCCCCCGCCGGCAATATTTACCCGTCCGCGATCCCGCGAGAGCTGCAGCTTCACCATTTAGCTTCAGTCGTCGCTATGGCAACGATCGGAAATAACGTCTGACGTCATCAACGTCATGCGCAGTCCCAATCCTCCCCATAGCGAAGCCTGGAGCTGACTGGGAGGCTGCGCCATTGCGGGATCCCTGGGGGGTACGTATAACGGCGGCGATCGCGGGTGATCGGAGGAACTTGGGGGGCATGGTTAGCTAGCAAAGTGCTAGCTTTAGCATATAAATCAAATTTTATGAAAAAAAAAATCGTCCGGGGACCATGTGATCCTCTCCGGCGGTTACCCGGAACGTAGGTCAGGCTTACCACCAGGGAGTTTAATTCACACAAAAACTCACAGGTGGGAAAAGCATCCTGTTTACATTCGGCGGTGTTTACGCGCTGCTAACACACGGAAATAAATGGACACTAGAGAGCTGGCCTCATTGATTATCTACAAACACGGCAAATTGAGTGCACAGTCTGCCCGGCTGCCCTTTGCTAAACGTGCGCTGCCAGCCGCGCACCACCTCCCCCGTCTATTATGTACACTGCCACTATCGATGAACGCCTGACGGTAAGGCTAGCGGGAAGAAGCTGCAGAACAAATGGATATTAGATGAACATTCCCACAACAAAAACACCCGTCTCTAAACGAGGGGCTGTACAGCGTTTTTCTGTACTCTGTCTTTAGGACGTCATTAAATTATGATTATACTCCCAAAATTAAAGCTTCAGTAGCTACCCTAGAGGTGGCCATACACTTATAGATTTGCAGCAGATTCGACCATCAGATAAGGTGCCCATACACTCGTCAGATTGGCAGAAGATAGATAAGAAATGCATCTGATGATCTATCTGATGCGTTTTTAGAACATTTTTTACCAGGATAGAATTCCAATAGATTTCAGTTTGAAATCTGTTGAAATTCGATCTGATGGCATTTTTTTGCCATCAGATTTCCATTAAGGCCAATGCAAACTGATAAGCAATCTCATCAGATCGACCTAAATTTTCCACCCTGCAAGTTCGATGGAAATCCATCGAAATCGATCGAAATCGGCCGTCGATCGGTCGATTGGCCAACCGATTTGCGATCGATCGGTCGGCCAGAAAATCGGCTGAGTGTATGGGCTGCTATACACTTCTGTCAGATGTCTGTCTAGTCAAATGTGACAGGAATCTATCTGATGTGTGCCACACACTAGGAACAGATTTCCAATAGATTTCAGTATGAAAATCTATCTAAACGCATTATTGGACCATTAGATCCAATGCAACTCTATGGGCCATCGATCTGCTGCCAGCAGCAGATCAACCTAGATTTTCCATCCTGTCAGATAGATCAAATCGATCGAAATTGATCAAAATTGATCAATTTGCTGATTTGAAAGAATGGATTTCTGATCAATCGATGACTGAAATTGACCAGTGTATGGGCCCCTTATGTTACATAAAGGAACATTTGAAAGCATTACCTGTGTGGTTACATTCTTAAAGCTCCCTCCAGTGCAGGAGGGTCGCAAAACTCGCTCAGCTATCATCCCCTATTGTGTTTAAAGCAGAGAGAAATAAGAAAAGGGGACACATGGCAGTCCCTGCATGCCAGATAACTAGAGATTAAGGTGCTGGGGGCCCTGGGGTTCCTCTAAAGGGGCCCATACACTGGTCGATTCCAGCCATCGATCGATCGTTTCTATAGAATTGATCAATCAATCAGAAATTGATTCTTTCAAATCTATCGATCGATTTCTGGCCGATGTCGATGGATTTGATCTATCGGGCCGGATGGAAGATCTAGGTCGATCCGCTGCTGCCAGCAGATTGATGGCCCACAGAGTTGCATTTGGATCTAATGGTCCAATAATGCATTCATTCTGAAATCTATTGGAAATCTGTTCCTAGTGTGTGGCACACATCAGATTAGACTTGACAGGCATCTGACAGAAATCTATGATGGTCGAATCTGCTGCAAATCTATAAGTGTATGGCCACCTTTAGTCTAATAGCAATCAGTGTGTGACGCTAGGGTAAGAGGGATGGAGCTTAGGCAATTGGGTGATTCAGCCAAACGCTGGCAGGAGTGAGTATATACAGTGGAGGAAATAATTATTTGACCCCTCACTGATTTTGTAAGTTTGTCCAATGACAAAGAAATGAAAAGTCTCATAACAGTATCATTTCAATGGTAGGTTTATTTTAACAGTGGCAGATAGCACATCAAAAGGAAAATCGAAAAAATAACCTTAAATAAAAGATAGCAACTGATTTGCATTTTATTGAGTGAAATAAGTTTTTGAACCCTCTAACAATAAAAGACTTAATACTTAGTGGAAAAACCCTTGTTTGCAAGCACAGAGGTCAAACGTTTCTTGTAATTGATGACCAAGTTTGCACACATTTTAGGAGGAATGTTGGTCCACTCCTCTTTCCAGATCATCTCTAAATCCCTAAGGTTTCGAGGCTGTCTGTGTGCAACTCTGAGCTTGAGCTCCCTCCATAGGTTTTCTATTGGATTAAGGTTTGGAGACTGACTAGGCCACTCCATGACCTTAATGTGCTTCTTCTTGAGCCACTCCTTTGTTGCCTTTGCTGTATGTTTTGGGTCATTGTCGTGCTGGAACACCCATCCACGACCCATTTTCAGTTTCCTGGCAGAGGGAAGGAGGTTGTCGTTTAGGATTTCACGATACATGACTCCGTCCATTTTCCCGTTAATGCGATTAAGTTGTCCTGTGCCCTTAGCAGAAAAACACCCCCAAAGCAAAATGTTTCCACTCTCATGCTTGACGGTGGGGACGGTGTTTTGGGGGTCATAGGCAGCATTTTTCTTCCTCCAAACACAGCGAGTTGAGTTAATGCCAAAGAGCTCTATTTTGGTCTCATCAGACCACAGCACCTTCTCCCAGTCACTCACAGAATCATTCAGGTGTTCATTGGCAAACTTCAGATGGGCCTGCACATGTGCCTTCTTGAGCAGGGGGACCTTGCGAGCCCTGCAGGATTTTAATCCATTGCGGTGTAATGTGTTTCCAATGGTTTTCTTGGTGACTGTGGTCCCTGCTAATTTGAGGTCATTCACTAACTCCTCCCGTGTAGTTCTAGGATGCTTTGTCACCTTTCTCAGAACCATTGACACCCTACGAAGTGAGATCTTGCGTGGAGCCCCAGAGCGAGGTCGATTGATGGTCATTTTGTGCTCCTTCCATTTTTGAACAATCGCACCAACAGTTGTCACCTTCTCTCCCAGCTTCTTGCTAATGGTTTTGTAGCCCATTCCAGCCTTGTGCAGGTCTACAATTTTGTCTCTGACATCCTTGGACAGCTCTTTGGTCTTTCCCATGTTGGAGAGTTTGGAGTCTGCTTGATTGATTGATTCTGTGGACAGGTGTCTTTTATACGGGTGACTAGTTAAGACAGGTGTCCTTAATGAGGGTGACTAATTGAGTAGAAGTGTCTAACCACCCTGTGGGAGCCAGAACTCTTAATGGTTGGTAGGGGTTCAAAAACTTATTTCACTCAATGAAATGCAAATCAGTTGCTATCTTTTATTTAAGGTTATTTTTTCGATTTTCCTTTTGATGTGCTATCTGCCACTGTTAAAATAAACCTACCATTGAAATGATACTGTTCTGAGACTTTTCATTTCTTTGTCATTGGACAAACTTACAAAATCAGTGAGGGGTCAAATAATTATTTCCTCCACTGTACAAAATGTAATGAAATAAGCAAACTATAAGGAATGCATGTTATTCATTTCTGAGCCCTCGCAATCATATAGTATATCCAAGACATGTAACCATGAACAATAGGATAAGAACCATACAAACTCTTTGGTATTCAGGGTCAGTGCAAATGGGAGGCTGGCCTTGTTGATATCAGATTCCATTTCATCTCAGAGAGACTTCAGTGCTGCAGCCTGTGACCTGTAATCTCTGTACATTGGATGCTTTGCAGCACTCCTGAGCCTGGCTGACATGGAGAATGATTTATAAGGGGACTCAGCCAAGCTCCATTATATACAATCATCCTTAACCTCCTCCCATCAGCAGATGAGACCCACTGATGGGAGATACTCCAAAGCCTGCTATATTGATGAGACCGAAACAGACTAAAACTGTGCAGGAAATTTGAGCGCACCATGGCCATAGGCCGTTCCTCTCTGCTATAAAAGAGAAGCAACAGCACAATAACCTTTAAAGAAAAACATTTCTTTGTTACAGCTTACAGAACACCTGTAATACATCTGCAGTATGTCTACTTCCTGCTTTCATGGAAGCAGACAAAGGGTTAACATCCTGTGTTTACATATTAGTTGTGTCTGTGGAGGACTGACAATTTTCTGTGCTGACACAGCTGAGAGATCAAATTACACTTGTGATTACTTGAAGATGAGGGGGAATTGAAGGGTCTCTTCTCTCTAAACACACACAGGTTGCATTTCTCTCTGTTTTCCTCGTGTCCTGCGCAAGAGGTCAGGCCCATTTTAATCCCACTCTAATCTCCATCATCTAAAAACATAGCCACTACTTTCTGTAAAGGGGCCCATACACTGGTCGATTTCAGACGTCATTTGATCATTCGATTCTATCAAATCGAAATTTATTCTATCGAATCACCTGATCGATTTGCGGCCAATTTTGATCGATTTGATCTATCTGACTGGATGGAAAATCTAGGTCGATCTGCTGCTGGCAGCAGATCGATGGCCTATAGTGTTGCATTGGATCTAATGGTCCAACAATGAATTTATATCGATTTCCAATAGATTTAATTCTGAAATCTATTGGAAATCTGTTTCTAGTGTGTGGTACACATAGGATTCCTGTCAGATTTGACCTGACAGAAATCTGATGTTCGAATCTGCTGCAAATCTATAAGTGTATGGCCACCGTTATACCCTCCGCACCGCTGCATGGGGGGGGGGGGTGGCTGCTGGAACCATGTGACAGGATGCTGCAGTGCCACACAGGAGCCTCAGTGCTCTCTGAAGGACCGTCAGCGGCTTGCGATTGATTCTACGTGTTTCTCAGCCCTCTGTTTTAAATACCTTCTCAGACTTAATGAAGCATATTTATGTTTACCCTAACCGTAAGGGCAAAGTGAGCCTTGTCATCTGAGAATAAATGCCAGAAAATGTTTATTATGAAATATTTATGAGGCGAGGCACAAACAGCCTGGAGATGTCAGAGGATGTATGCATGGTGTATCGGCACCTGCGCTATCACAAGATGTATGTACCCTGACATCACATAAAGGGCAGAGGAGCTGGGAGGGGCTTCTGGATCCCAGAATCTGCTACAGATGTTCCTACGTGACCTGGTCAGAGCAGGATAGAGGAAGTACAGCCGTGTGCATGACCAACTAACAGCACACGCCAAGCCACCAGCTATACACTGTGCATGGGAACACACCAAGCCACCAGCTATACACTGTGCATGGGAACACGCCAAGCCACCAGCTATACACTGTGCATGGGAACACGCCAAGCCACCAGCTATACACTGTGCATGGGAACACACCAAGCCACCAGCTATACACTGTGCATGGGAACACGCCAAGCCACCAGCTATACACTGTGCATGGGAACACGCCAAGCCACCAGCTATACACTGTGCATGGGAACACGCCAAGCCACCAGCTATACACTGTGCATGGGAACACGCCAAGCCTCCAGCTATACACTGTGTATGGCAACACGCCAAGCCACCAGCTATGCACTGTGCATGGGAACACGCCAAGCCACCAGCTATGCACTGTGCATGGGAACACGCCAAGCCTCCAGCTATACACTGTGCATGGGAACACGCCAAGCCACAAGCTATACACTGTGCATGGCAACACGCCAAGCCACCAGCTATACACTGTGCATGGGAACACCCCAAGCCACCAGCTATACACTGTGCATGGGAACACGCCAAGCCTCCAGCTATACACTGTGTATGGCAACACGCCAAGCCACCAGCTATGCACTGTGCATGGGAACACGCCAAGCCACCAGCTATGCACTGTGCATGGGAACACGCCAAGCCACCAGCTATACACTGTGCATGGGAACACGCCAAGCCACCAGCTATACACTGTGCATGGAACACGCCAAGCCACCAGCTATGCACTGTGCATGGGAACACGCCAAGCCACCAGCTATGCACTGTGCATGGGAACACGCCAAGCCTCCAGCTATACATTGTGCATGGCAACACGCGAAGCCACCAGCTATGCACTGTGCATGGGAACACGCCAAGCCACCAGCTATGCACTGTGCATGGGAACACGCCAAGCCTCCAGCTATACACTGTGCATGGGAACATGCCAAGCCTCCAGCTATACACTGTGCATGGCAACATGCCAAGCCACCAGCTATACACTGTGCATAGGAACATGCCAAGCCTCCAGCTATACACTGTGCATAGGAACATGCCAAGCCTCCAGCTATACACTGTGCATGGGAACACGCCAAGCCACCAGCTATACACTGTGCATGGGAACACGCCAAGCCACCAGCTATACACTGTGCCTGGGAACATGCCAAGCCACCAGCTATACACTGTGCATGGGAACACGCCAAGCCACCAGCTATACACTGTGCATGAGAACACGCCAAGCCACCAGCTATACACTGTGCATGGGAACACGCCAAGCCACTAGCTATACACTGTGCATGGGAACACGCCAAGCCCCAGCTATACACTATGCATGGGAACACGCCAAGCCACCAGCTATACACTGTGCATGGGAACACGCCAAGCCTCCAGCTATACACTGTGCATGGGAACACGCCAAGCCTCCAGCTATACACTGTGCATGGGAACACGCCAAGCCACCAGCTATACACTGTGCATGGGAACACGCCAAGCCACCAGCTATGCACTGTGCATGGGAACACGCCAAGCCACCAGCTATACACTGTGCATGGGAACACGCCAAGCCACCAGCTATACACTGTGCATGGGAACACGCCAAGCCACCAGCTATACACTGTGCATGGGAACACGCCAAGCCACCAGCTATACACTGTGCATGGGAACACGCCAAGCCACCAGCTATGCACTGTGCATGGGAACACGCCAAGCCTCCAGCTATACACTGTGCATGGGAACACGCCAAGCCACCAGCTATACACTGTGCATGGGAACACGCCAAGCCACCAGCTATACACTGTGCATGGGAACACGCCAAGCCACCAGCTATACACTGTGCATGGAAACACGCCAAGCCACCAGCTATACACTGTGCATGGCAACACGCCAAGCCACCAGCTATACACTGTGCATGGGAACACGCCAAGCCACCAGCTATACACTGTGCATGGGAACACGCCAAGCCACCAGCTATACACTGTGCATGGGAACACACCAAGCCACCAGCTATACACTGTGCATGGGAACACGCCAAGCCTCCAGCTATACACTGTGCCTGGGAACACGCTAAGCCACCCGCTATACACTGTGCATCGGAACACGCCAAGCCTACAGCTATACACTGTGCATGGGAACACGCCAAGCCCCAGCTATACACTGTGCATGGGAACACGCCAAGCCCCAGCTATACACTGTGCATGGGAACACGCCACCAGCTATACACTGTGCATGGGAACACACCAAGCCCCAGCTATACAGTGCATGGAAACACGCCAAGCCACCAGCTATACACTGTGCATGGAAACACGCCAAGCCACCAGCTATACACTGTGCATGGCAACACGCCAAGCCACCAGCTATACACTGTGCATGGGAACACGCCAAGCCTCCAGCTATACATTGTGCATGGGAACACGCCAAGCCACCAGCTATGCACTGTGCATGGGAACACGCCAAGCCACCAGCTATGCACTGTGCATGGGAACACGCCAAGCCTCCAGCTATACACTGTGCATGGCAACACGCCAAGCCACCAGCTATACACTGTGCATGGGAACATGCCAAGCCTCCAGCTATGCACTGTGCATGGGAACACGCCAAGCCTCCAGCTATACACTGTGCATGGGAACACGCCAAGCCTACAGCTATACACTGTGCATGGCAACATGCCAAGCCACCAGCTATACACTATGCATAGGAACATGCCAAGCCTCCAGCTATACACTGTGCATAGGAACATGCCAAGCCTCCAGCTATACACTGTGCATAGGAACACGCCAAGCCACCAGCTATACACTGTGCATGGGAACACACCAAGCCACCAGCTATACACTGTGCATGGGAACACGCCAAGCCACCAGCTATACACTGTGCATGGGAACACGCCAAGCCACCAGCTATACACTGTGCATGGGAACACGCCAAGCCACCAGCTATGCACTGTGCATGGGAACACGCCAAGCCACCAGCTATACACTGTGCATGGGAACACGCCAAGCCACCAGCTATACACTGTGCATGGGAACACACCAAGCCACCAGCTATACACTGTGCATGGGAACACGCCAAGCCACCAGCTATACACTGTGCATGGGAACACGCCAAGCCACCAGCTATACACTGTGCATGGGAACACACCAAGCCACCAGCTATACACTGTGCATGGGAACACACCAAGCCACCAGCTATACACTGTGCATGGGAACACGCCAAGCCACCAGCTATACACTGTGCATGGGAACACGCCAAGCCACCAGCTATACACTGTGCATGGGAACACGCCAAGCCACCAGCTATGCACTGTGCATGGGAACACGCCAAGCCACCAGCTATACACTGTGCATGGGAACACGCCAAGCCACCAGCTATACACTGTGCATGGGAACACGCCAAGCCACCAGCTATACACTGTGCATGGGAACACGCCAAGC
The DNA here is from genome assembly GCF_040937935.1 of Hyperolius riggenbachi. Taxonomy (NCBI): domain Eukaryota; kingdom Metazoa; phylum Chordata; class Amphibia; order Anura; family Hyperoliidae; genus Hyperolius; species Hyperolius riggenbachi. The sequence continues at coordinate 74,783,203 of NC_090647.1, forward strand.
CACCAGCTATACACTGTGCATGGGAACACGCCAAGCCACCAGCTATACACTGTGCATGGGAACACGCCAAGCCACCAGCTATGCACTGTGCATGGGAACACGCCAAGCCTCCAGCTATACACTGTGCATGGGAACACGCCAAGCCACCAGCTATACACTGTGCATGGGAACACGCCAAGCCACCAGCTATACACTGTGCATGGGAACACGCCAAGCCACCAGCTATACACTGTGCATGGGAACACACCAAGCCACCAGCTATACACTGTGCATGGGAACACGCCAAGCCTCCAGCTATACACTGTGCCTGGGAACACGCTAAGCCACCCGCTATACACTGTGCATCGGAACACGCCAAGCCTACAGCTATACACTGTGCATGGGAACACGCCAAGCCCCAGCTATACACTGTGCATGGGAACACGCCAAGCCCCAGCTATACACTGTGCATGGGAACACGCCACCAGCTATACACTGTGCATGGGAACACACCAAGCCCCAGCTATACAGTGCATGGAAACACGCCAAGCCACCAGCTATACACTGTGCATGGAAACACGCCAAGCCACCAGCTATACACTGTGCATGGCAACACGCCAAGCCACCAGCTATACACTGTGCATGGGAACACGCCAAGCCTCCAGCTATACATTGTGCATGGGAACACGCCAAGCCACCAGCTATGCACTGTGCATGGGAACACGCCAAGCCACCAGCTATGCACTGTGCATGGGAACACGCCAAGCCTCCAGCTATACACTGTGCATGGGAACATGCCAAGCCTCCAGCTATGCACTGTGCATGGGAACACGCCAAGCCTCCAGCTATACACTGTGCATGGGAACACGCCAAGCCTACAGCTATACACTGTGCATGGCAACATGCCAAGCCACCAGCTATACACTATGCATAGGAACATGCCAAGCCTCCAGCTATACACTGTGCATAGGAACATGCCAAGCCTCCAGCTATACACTGTGCATGGGAACACGCCAAGCCACCAGCTATACACTGTGCCTGGGAACACGCCAAGCCACCAGCTATACACTGTGCATGGGAACACGCCAAGCCACCAGCTATACACTGTGCATGGGAACACGCCAAGCCACCAGCTATACACTGTGCCTGGGAACACGCCAAGCCACCAGCTATACACTGTGCATGGGAACACGCCAAGCCTACAGCTATACACTGTGCATGGGAACATGCCAAGCCACCAGCTATACACTGTGCATGGGAACACACCAAGCCCCAGCTATACACTGTGCATGGGAACACGCCAAGCCACCAGCTATACACTGTGCATGGGAACACGCCAAGCCACTAGCTATACACTGTGCATGGGAACACGCCAAGCCCCAGCTATACACTGTGCATGGGAACACGCCAAGCCACCAGCTATACACTGTGCATGGGAACACGCCAAGCCACCAGCTATACACTGTGCATGGGAACACGCCAAGCCACCAGCTATACACTGTGCATGGGAACACACCAAGCCTCCAGCTATACACTGTGCATGGGAACACGCCAAGCCTCCAGCTATACACTGTGCATGGGAACACGCCAAGCCACCAGCTATACACTGTGCATGGGAACACGCCAAGCCACCAGCTATACACTGTGCATGGGAACACGCCAAGCCACCAGCTATACACTGTGCATGGAAACACGCCAAGCCACCAGCTATACACTGTGCATGGCAACACGCCAAGCCACCAGCTATACACTGTGCATGGGAACACGCCAAGCCACCAGCTATACACTGTGCATGGGAACATGCCAAGCCACCAGCTATACACTGTGCATGGGAACACACCAAGCCACCAGCTATACACTGTGCATGGGAACACGCCAAGCCTCCAGCTATACACTGTGCATGGGAACACGCCAAGCCTCCAGCTATACACTGTGCATGGGAACACGCCAAGCCACCAGCTATACACTGTGCATGGGAACACGCCAAGCCACCAGCTATACACTGTGCATGGGAACACACCAAGCCACCAGCTATACACTGTGCATGGGAACACGCCAAGCCTCCAGCTATACACTGTGCATGGGAACACGCCAAGCCTCCAGCTATGCACTGTGCATGGGAACACGCTAAGCCACCCGCTATACACTGTGCATGGAAACACGCCAAGCCCCAGCTATACACTGTGCATGGAAACAAGCCACCAGCTATACACTGTGCATGGGAACACACCAAGCCCCAGCTATACAGTGCATGGAAACACGCCAAGCCACCAGCTATACACTGTGCATGGAAACACGCCAAGCCAAACTGTACTTTAGCACTCTCCAGATCTACATATGCATTTTAAAGAGGCCTATTTTCAGGTCACCGGGTCACCTCAGAAAATGTCAGCATTGTTACCCCATCAATAAGGCTGCTGTAAGTGCGCATTAATTATTAATACAGCTGTCACTCGAAAGGCCCGCAGCGGGTGACAACTCTGTTAATAAACAAGCGGGAGGAGCAGTGCCGCCACATTTACACGCTGCAGCGCAAATAAAGAAGTGCCACATTCAGTGATACTAAAGCCGGATTATTTGTGGCCGCCCTACGCACCGATATGCCACTACAGCTCTCCTTTGATGCCCGCCTTGTTAAAGCAAGAATCGCTGAGGCGAAATTAATGAGGAAGCGTACGGACTGAATTACCGAACGCAAAGCCACCTGGAAAGGAAGCAATACTTTAGCATCATGCTTAAGATATGACAGAACAAATGCTATGCAAATCCCGCCAGCCCGCGACTGGCGAGGGAGACGTGAAACGGGACGCAATTAGGCAGGAGCTGAATTTTGGGCCTGGTTTTCTCCCTTCACTTTTTAGAAAATGTCAGTTCGCATGAATTATGCAAGCGACAAACATTTCCTCCCCGGCAGCCTCCGCTAGATTGGAAGGTGCGGCGCGCCTCACTCGGAATACGAATTTTGCAGCGTCGGATGCTGATGAATAACCGCGAGTGCCACCATCCATTTCTCCGGGAATGAAAGTTCCCAGAGAGAGTTCCACACAGATAATGCTAGTCACGGAGAGGGAGAATGATGAGGTAATCCGGTCACCTGCTGACACGCAGCGCAACCGTGTTTGCAGGCCGGACTAATGAGGAGAAAACGTCTTGTCAGCACTCCACCACACATCATTATACCTAATGCCTCCTCCGGCTGAGCAAAAACACCAAGCTCAAGGCAAAGTGCATCTCTCTTAAACAAGTGAAGGAAGTCTGCACATTTATTTTTTTTTTGAAGGAAACAGAGTGGCTGGATAGTGAATGGATAAGGGCTTTTCCTCTGACACAGGAGACCAGGGTTCGAATCTCGGCTCTTCCTGTGCAGTAAGCCAACACCGTTTCAGTAGGAGACCTTGGGCAAGACTCCCTAACACTTCTACTGCCTATAGAGTGCCCCTTAGTGGCTGCAGCTCTGGTGCTTTGAGTCCGCCAGGAGAAATGCACAATATAAAACTTTTGTGAAAATAAACTGATGAGATAAACAATTGTATATATCCACCTTCTCCTAAAAATTACTATTTTTTTTTTAGATATCCCACAGTTTTGTTTTCTTTTTAAATCTACTTTAAGTTTTTACGGTTTCATTGCCTCTTTTCAATGACACAAACATTGAAGTATGTCAGAGCTAAAATCTGTGAACTATTGACTCTTCATCTCTTTCCTGCCTTCAGAAGCCATTTTCTGCCAGGAAAAAGTTTAATGGCTGTAATTCCTTATAAGTGAGAATTCCTACCCAGACAGAAACTGTCACTTGCATACCTGATTTCTAACTCTTTCATGCAGGGAAAGAAAAAAAAAGGAACACAGAATAGTTATTTGTGTGCTTGGGGCTCTCATGATGTCACCTCGAGTATCCTTTAAGCTTTAAAAAAGTGGCTTGAAACTCAAATTTTATCTCTGGTAGCCTGGTACACACATGCAATTTTGATTGGCCAATCAATAGTCCATTCTACCACTTTCCTGTAGTATGAGCACTTACCTACGCAATCTGTTCATAGCATTTAAAACCTGTTGGCCCTCATGCTACACAGAGGTGGTAACATTGGACAATCAGAACTGGATGAGTACCAGGCTTAAAACATTAAACACAACGTAAACTGATTTTATACTATATATACCGTATATACTCGCATATAAGCCCACCCGTGTATAAGCCGAAGTACCAAATTTTTCCTCAGATACCAGGAAAGAGTGATTGACTCGTGTATAAGCCCCCTCCCCAATATAGCCTCCTCCCCAGTAGCCACATGTTCTCCTAGGACAAGTCAGCCTGTTTCCCCATAGCCAGATGTGCTCCAGGATCATTCAACTGTGTCTCAAGAAGCTACTAGATGGCGTCATATATATGAGAGACAGTGATTGCCACACAGGAAGAATCCCCGATCATTGCACCGCTGACACGTTGCTTGCACGCTCCGCTCCACAAGCCCGGAGACACAAGTAGTCTTGAGCAGCTCACTCTGCACACTGTGTTGCAGGGGATGGGGGGCACGGACACAGCAGGGCGCAAGCTGGCAAGAGCATGATCACTAGTGCACAATCCTTACACTCCTCTGCCAGTAACAAAACCTGCTCCACTGACTCCCATATAAGCTGAGGGGGTAACTTTTCAGCAAATTTTTTATGCTGAACAATTAGGCTTATATGCGAGTATATGCGAGTATATACAGTATTGAGATTTATACCACTTTAAAAGCCCAACTAAACTCAAAATTTAACCAGCCAAACTCACAAAGCGACTTTCCTGATTAGTAGATTAAAAAAATAAATAAATTAAAGTAAAAAAAACTAACAACTTTCCTTTGGAACTTAAAGTTTACCTGAAATGCAACTAGTTGGTATATTTATACTTACCTGGGTCTTCCTCCAGCCCCATGGAGGTGCGTGGGCTCCCTCACCATCCTCTTACTAGGCCTCCCAGTAATCAGTCGTGTGCTTCTGCACATGCTCAGCCACGCGTACGCTCCCATGCCCGGAAGTGTTCTGCTCTTGCACATTACTACTGCGCAGGTGCAGAACGGAGCGGCTGCAGGGGGTGGCCAAGCATGCACAAAAGAGCGCCCCTGGCCAGATTACTGGGGAGGATTGCAAGGCAACGGAGCGGCCCGGGTAGAAGGCAAGGAAGGTGACGATCCTCACAGGGACCAATGAGGGGAAGCTTCAGGCTGATCAGGAATAAGCAGGCAGCTGTAGGTCGCTGAGCAGATGGCGTTCTATAAAGTGGTGTAGCAGATATTTTCCCTTTCTAGTTTTCAAAAAGTATTTTTTTTAACAAAACTTTTTGTTTTATGTACAATTAAAATAACATTCTAATAACTACATATAAAAGCTTTGCCAGAACGGGAGATTTATGAACAGACAAGAACAATCAATAGTAAAATGTGTTTGCCAATTCAAACTCATTTCCACAATAAAGACAGACACTCTTATTTATCAGTTTCTTTATTGAGAGGAATAGCAGTTTGCTTTGAGGCAGACATTTAAATCTGTTCTTTATTGTGGTTTATATTGTATGTCAATTTACACTGCAGTGTATTGTGCTGCAGCTTAGCACCCCTGTGCAGGCAATAACTCTACACATGTAATAACTCCCTCACCCCTCCCCATAGGGTCCACAGGGTGGAAAAACCACCCTACACAGTACAGCACTTGGTTTTATGAGGAAAAAAAGGGGGAGTATGAGGTCAAAAGAGGTATCTGGCCTAGTGCCCAAAATCCGACAAGGTCCTAGGCAACTTCCTATGTTGCCTTGTGGGGGATCTGGCTCTGCCTCTTCTGCTTTAAAGGGAACCTAAACTGAGAAGGATATAGATTTTTCCTTTAAAAATAATACCAGTTGCCTGAGTCTCCTGCTGATCCTGTGTCTCTAATACTTTTATCCACAGCCCCTGAACAAGCATGCAGATCAGGTGCTCTGACTGAAGTCAGACTGGATTAGCTGCATGCTTGTTTCAGGTGTGTGATTCAGCCACTACTGCAGGCAAAGAGATCAGCAGGACTGCCTAGCAACTGGCATTGTTTAGAAGGAAACATCCATATCCCTCTCAGTTTAGGTTCCCTTTAATAGCAAAATATTTGCCATCATATAAAACGTATGTATATTTTAGGATACACAGTATTATCCACACAACCGACACTGAAGCCTAGTACACACCAACTTTGATTGGCCTACTTTACCTCCTCCATGCAGTATGTGGCCCCGGTCACACAAAGAACCGCAAAGCGCTATAGCAATTGCGATTTTGCATTTTTGCCAATTTAGCCGCAACTGTGTTTTGCGATTTTCATTTCAGCGAACTAGAATCGCAACACAATTGGCAGATAAAAAAATCCTGCATGCAACATGATTACAATCGCGGAAATTGCAAACCCGCCGCAATCTGCTCACAGTATTCAAAATCGAAAAATTGTGATTGCGATTCATGTTTGGAGTGTAAACTGGCCCTAGATAGAGGATGATGGCCAAGCATACATAACATAAAGGCACCTGGAAAAAAGTGTGTGGGGATTGGCCCTAGTAAAACATCCCTAAGGTTAGCAATGTTGTACTAGTGAATTTAGATATTTACCGATATTTTACTATGGCTAAATGAACTCTCACACTGAACCCTCCACTGGAGGTGCCTAACCCTAAATCCCCCTCCAAAAAGCTATCCCCCTCATTTGCAAAGCTGTGATATTCAGCTATGAAGGTAAAATTGGGCGACCGATAAGCAGCAAGAGACACCACTTGTTGCAGATAGGCTTTGCAGGGGAAAAAATGGTTTGCGGATAACTACATTGCAGCATCGTGTAGTGAGCACAGAATTTTACTTTTTTAGCCTCACACCACGGCTTTGCAGAAGCCACGATTTGCGGGGAAAAAAAGGTTAAATTGTGCTTGCGGCCGCCGCCACGTGCCCAAATTTCCACTGAATACCCCTAAAAGTGGCTTTTATCAAAGGTCCCTATGGCGGTGCTCTTTTTTCCATAAGGGCTCCTGCACCCCTTTTTCCTGCTTCGGATGGTCTAGCCCTTTAAGGAGGGCGGAGTTGGATGGCAAGCTGTCCATAATTTGCTAAAGAAAGCCAGACAGCCAGCCTATCATTGGAGCACCATAAGTGCCAGTGGCGATCACATGACTGCGACAGTTTCCTCCAAAGTAAAGGTATTTTTCAGCTCATATCTCGCTAGTCTAGCGCATCTTTCCCAGGACAGGGAATGTAATGTTCCCTGCACTGCATTCCTGAGGCAGCGGATCTAGTCTGTGAAATGTGTTGTTTTAGTACCCAATAAACTTGGTTTGATATTTATTGCCTTGTCCCTCCTGCCAGGAGGTAAGCGCTGTCTCGTCTTTTCAGATTTCAAGTATTTTATGTTTTTAGGCACTTGCTAACTTTATTGGTGTTCTTAGAATGCTGCTGTGCACTATCACTAATGGTCATTTAATACCAAAGCAAACATAAACTGAAAAATAATAGTCAAAATAAACACACATAATACACACGTCATACTTACCTCCTGTGTAGACTACTCATCAATCTCTTTCTCCTCTCCTATGTCCTGTTTGTCCACTGTGATTGATGGAATTCTCCATTTTAAAAATGCAGGTGACCCCGTATCAGCTTTCGGATTAGCACTCTGCTAACCAGTAATATAACTGACAGCAACTGGTATACTGGAAAAGGGCCCTTAAAGAGGAACTCCAGTGAAAATAATGTAATAAAAAAAAGTTCTTCATTTTTACAATAATTAAGTATAAACTAGTGACCTAAGCCCGTTTAAAAACGGGCTCTAGGTCTGTCACCGCTGCATGCTCACACACCCACCAACCATGCGCGCGGACTCGACCGCCGCACAAGCACACACGCCTATCCACTCGGCCTGTCCTGCGTCCTGCCCAAACGGCTGTCAGTGCAGGACATGTGCAGTAGTGCAAAAGCACTGACACAGGGACAGGACACAGAGACACTTGTATATTATTAGATAAAATGATTTAGTCAGTGTTTGCCCATTGTAAAATCTTTTCTCTTCCTGATTTACATTCTGACATTTATCACATGGCAACATTTTTTACTACTGGCAGGTGGAAGGAGATGCCGCTTGCTTTTTTGGCAGCTGGAAACAGCTGTAAACAGCTGTTATTTCCCACAATGCAGCAAGGCTCCCACAGTGTGGTGTCAAGACCTCAGTGCTGTGAGGCGCTAAAATCACTTATAGAAAGGGGTTTCACCACAATATCAGCCATACAGGGCCCCCTGATGATCCATTTGAGAAAATGAATCATTTCTCATGGGAAAGGGGGTATCAGCTACTGATTGGAATGAAGTTCAATTCTTGGTCACGGTTTCTCTTTAAGGTAGCCACTGATGATACAATTCAGCGAACTAGCGTTTACGCACAATTATTCGTATGAACTATTGGAAATTAATGTTTGGGACCACTAACAGACGAAAATATCCTAACCAAATTAATCTGGTTTTCAGATCAATCACGTCAATCTGATTGAATTGAATTTTTGTTGGTTAGTGGCCCAAAAGTTCATGTCTGATCGTTTCTACGAATAGTTGATAATGCCCACACCTCAAGGCTTTCAGCTTCCAGAGAGACAAATCTGACAAAATCTTGTCAGAACTGGAAGGAATCGTTGTTAGAAGAAAATGGTGAGCTTCTGAGAGGAATTGATGGTGGAGTAAGCATTTAATATTAATTTGCAGGTACATCATGTGTTTTACTTTAACAAATTTTACTTAGATTCACTCTTACACAGAACACAAGAAAAATAGAGAAATGCACCTTGTGTGTTTTTAGAGAGAAGAGCCTGATTCCCCCTCATCTTCAAAAAAAAAATCACAAGTGTAATTGTATCGCGCTGCGTAATATGTTGGCGCTTTATAAATACAATAAATAAATAATAAATAAATATCTCTCAGCTGTGTCAGCACAGGAACTTAGCAGCCTCTGCTAATATGTAAACACAAGAAGTTAAGCCTTTGACTGCTTCCATGAAAGCAGGAAGCGTACATACTGCAGATTTATTGCAGGATTTGTATCAGCTGTAAAAAAAATAAATGTTTTTCTTTAAAAGGTAATTATGCTGTTGCATATCTTTTAGAGCAGAGGAAGTTCTGAGTTCAGGTCCGCTCTAAAGTGCGCCAGAGATGACGTGACATGATGAAATAGACATGTGCATGTGAAGTAGCAAGCGTATAGACACTTATGCTGTGCTCTTTTTTTCCCTGCCTGAAAGTCTATAATTAGCTATGGAACTGACAGTTTTTCTCCAGTCAGGACTCAGTCGGCTCACTGATAACAAATTACAGCTGTAAGACGCTTTCCTAAGCAGATACCTGGGCTTTTTACTGTGAGGGGAAAAGATAAAAAAGGTCAATAGTTCATGTATTTTCACTCTGGGACTCTTGAGACACTGCAATTGAGCAGAGACTATAAAACATTTAATCTGCTTTGTAAATGTTTATACATAAAATAAAACCATGAGATATCTAAGAGAGTCATTTTAGGAGTCGAAGGACAGATCCAATTGTTTATCTCATGCGTTCATTTTCATCTCTTGTTCTATTTAAAGTGAACCTCCGGACTAAAACTCTACTCCGCAGAACTGAAAAGGCTTGGTGTTTCTTTAACAGTTTCACAGCATCAGAACTTTTCTTACCAAAGCATCATTTTTAGCTGCATTTTTAGCTAAGCTCCACCTATCAAAGAAAACTGCCCGGGCTTTTTTCCCCTGATGCTGTGCACAGCATGATGGGATTTCCTATGTTGTTATTCACGTTGCCTAGCAACTGGGAGGGGTGATCAGCACACAGGACAGTTGGAACTGTGTCTCATGCTCCCTGTCACCTCCCTTTAACCAAAAAGATGGCTGCCCTCATAAAATCAAACATTTGCCTGTTTTTTAAAACAGGGTGGGTAAGAGATTATATTACCTATATTTTATTTAACATACCGGTAACTAATGTAACTTAATGACAGTATGTTTGTTTAGGCTGAAGTTCCTCTTTAAGGAAGCACACAAAAAGTGCCCAATTTTCTGCCAGTTTCGGTTGCTTTGTCACTCACTGTGAACACAAGATATGGTGGGCTTCTCTGTCCACTAGCAGACAAATAACAGCAGCATGAATAGCTGTGTGACTGGAAAGGAATGAAGCGTTGTATCTGCCAAATTGTACCATCTTCAGACTAAAAAGCTTGCCTTCCACCTCTATCCATTAGCACCAGCAATACTCACAAGCTATTGTGACACTTATGTTGCCAGGTTTTTCTATATTTACCTTAATGCCTATCTTGAAACGTTTAGAAAAAAAATACTTTGAACTAAAGCTTTATCGGTCGGAACGTGGGCCGAACAATTTGCTCAAAATGGAGTTGTCAGGACAAGCTGAATTATTTTCAATAAAAAGTGCCTAAAAGCAAATCATTCCTGTCACAGACAGCAGCATTTATGCCTTATATAACAATGTACGTTTCTTCCATAGGAGCCTTGCTCTGATAGGCACTCGCTAGGCACAGTTATACATTAAATATGTTCAGAACATGCATTGTGCTTGTCAGAAAAATGATTCATTAGCATTTTCTGTGATTGTCACATTTCTTCTGTGCCTTTTGTTGGCGGTGGGGGTTAGCGCTGTCGTTCTAGGCCATACACAGCTTTAAAGCTAGACTCTGAGCACATCTCTGAACACATATCCTAATGTCCCTTTGCGGTCTTTTCCATTGGCAGTGTTGTGATTCGAATATTGGATCGGACGAAATTTTTCAGCATTTCAGAAATCGCAGGGGTACTGTGATTATCACTGTGTGGCTCCTTTCACACTTCTGAAGGGAATCTGAAGTGAGAGGGATGTGGAGGCTGCCATATTTATTTCCTTTTAAGCAATATCAGTCGCCTGGTCATCCTGCTGTGCCTCACAAGGCCCGGTTCACAATTGCGTTGAAGTGGCAAACGGATCCATGAAAACGGATCTGATCACCAGTCAATTGGATCAGTTTTTACTCCGTTTCCCCACATTGCGCCCCCCGACCCCCAAACCCAAAGTGGATTTTTCTATTTAGAATGATCCGTTTCTTCACTAGTGTGAAGAAACATTCCATTTTCTCATTGCCCCCAATGCAGCACTTCAGCTTCTGTTTCCATTCCGCTGGGCTCAGCGGTCTGGTAAAATTGCAGCAGAAAACTCGCAGTCCTTTCAGCGGATCATGAGGAACAGATGCGTTTAAACGGACAGATGTGAATGGATCCATAGGTTAACATTGGATCCATTCCCATCCGCTCCCTTCCAATCCGGGAACAGACCGTGTTTTAGCGCTAATGTGACCCGGGCATAACACTTTTAGCATTAGACCCTGAACAAGCACACCGCAGATCAGGTGTTTCTGACATTACTGTCAGATCTGACAAGATTAGCTGTATGCTTGCTTCTGGTGTGATTCAGACACTACTGCAGCCAAAGAGACCAGCAGGGCTGCCAGGCAACTGGTATTGTTGGTTTAAAGTGATCACGAGCCGAAGCTCAGGTTCAAAATAAGATATTAACCTGAAGGGAGGGAAGCTTCAGAATCCTATTGAGGCTTCCATCAGTGGTCTGATGCCCCCCGCCACTGAGAGCAGAGCGCCTCCACTGTTACAAGCACGACCGTGCAGTAGCCACGCAAGCACTGCCGCGCATGCGCAGTAGCACGGAGCACGATGGTCCAGCATAGTACGCATGCGCGGGCGTGTGCTACTGTGCGGCCACGCTGATGGAAGAGAAGGTGCGCTGCCCCGATATGATTAGAGACAATGGCCTCAATTCACTAAGATCATGCTGGAGATAATAAGGCAAGAGAAAACTTACCACCACACAGAGAGTTATCTTATCTCTTCATTCCTTATGTTACCTCCTCTGTAGTTATTTTCACATGCAGTTAATTAACAGCCTTCTTTGACTTGAGAATTCTGGAGTTATTTTAAAGATTGAAGAGTTAACTTAAAGACAGAAGAGTTAACTTTAGGTTTCCCTGAGGTAAAATGTTTCCCGAATACTACATGCCCTATATCACCATGGTGATTTCTCTAGAAACATTATTAAAGAGAACCAGAGATGAAGCACCCTCATGTATTTTACCTTATAAATCAGTGGGAACATGACAGTAAACACCTAATCTGCTCTTTGTTACATTGTTCTCTGTTTAATTTGCCTGTTATCACCTCTAAGATAAGAATCCCGACTAAGCAGTCGGCTGGCTTTGCTACAGAAAGATTATAGCTGAGACTGTGTTCTTTTGTGTCTTTTCAAGTCCAAGCCTGCCTCAGCTTTGCTATAATGACTCAGCTATAATGATTTCTGAGCAAAGCCAGCAGGGGGCTGGCTTTGCTCAGAAATCATTATAGCTGAGTCATTATAGCAAAGCCAAACTCAATGCTCAGTCCGGGATTCTTATCTCAGCTAGATAACAGACACTTTTAGCAGTGAGGATGGAACAGAGAGCAGGGTAGGTGTTTTCTCTAATGTTCCCACTGATTTCTATGGTAAAATACATGAGGGTGCTTCGTCTCTGGTTCACTTTAAAGACAGGAGATAAGCTTAGTGAATTGAGGCCAATGCCTTGTCCAGTGGTCAGGAGGTTTTCAACTACGGTACACTTCAACTCAAGACTCAACTTAAAAACAAACTCCTGTAACGTAATCGGTTTGTAAATAGGGAACGCCTGTAGTTTTAATGTCACTATCAAACTATGCCATCTTCCTAATCTGCTACACTGAATCATATCAACCCCACCACCACATAAGCATTCTCCGTTTTTATAACATTTATCCTCTGCATTGTGTGACATGGTACCTCGCATAAGATCAGATTATCCATATGAGCTGAGCCCACAATGCACTGCAAGGGGAAAAAAACCACGATAAAAGGGCTGACAACTCACTGCTGCAAACTCATGTTTAATGAGCGCTCACAATTCACAAAAATGTTGACAAAAGATATTTTCTCAATTAACCTTCAGCCATAAGTTATTATAGGTAGAGAAGAGAGCAATAACAGGATGGATTTATCTAGAGATGTGTAATCTCCTCGTAATAGTGTTCTGCAGGTCAGCACTGTGTCCTTGTCTGATCATACAGTGTCTAATGCTACAAGGAGGTGACCAACATAGTCCTCTCTCTCCTGGAGAAAGTCATCTTCATCTACAAGAGTGCCACAGAGTTTATTTCACAAGAGCTAGTCAAGTATGGGCAGAGAAATTACTATGTAAAAAAGCTTAGTACAGTAGAGTCCCAGTTATGTGGAACTCAACTAACCCGCAGTCTCAACCAGCGCAAATTGCTGGCAGTACTCATGGTGATGAAGGCCCACTTCTTATGCTGGGTTTACACTATACAATTTTATACAATACAATACAATACAATAACATTTCTATAGCGCTTTTCTCCCATAGGACTCAAAGCGCTTAGGCTCTCTCAGATTCAGTAATTGGTAGTAGGATGAAGTATTCACACAACAAAAGTTATATTGCTGCAAATGCCAAACTGAACAGGTGGGTTTTCAGTCTGGATTTAAACACGTCCAGGGATGGAGCTCTTCTGATCTGTTGAGGTAAGGAGTTCCAAAACGTAGGGGCAGCATGACAGAAGGCACTGGGACCAAAAGTTTCCAAGTGGACTCTGGGTATGACTAGATTATTAGAACCTGTTGATCTGAGAATGCGGGGATTGCTACGTAGCTGCAACATATCTTTCATGTATCCAGGGCCTAGATTATTCAGGGATTTAAATGTCAGTAGGCCGATCTTGAATAGGACCCTCCATTCTATAGGTAGCCAGTGAAGGGAGTGCAGGACTGGCGTTATGTGGTAGTGACGGGGTTGGTTGGTTAGCAGTCTGGCAGCAGTATTCTGTATCAGCTGTAGACGGTACAAGACCTTTTTTGGAAGGCCAGTGTAGAGAGCATTGCAGTAGTCCAGTCGGGATGTGTGAAGGCGTGGACTAAGGTTGGCAGATCATCTGGGGGGATGAGGTGCTTGATTTTTGCAATGTTCTTCAGGTGAAAATAGGATGATTTCACCACAGCAGAGATTTGAGTTCTGAAGTTTACATTCCAATCAATTAGAACTCCCAGGCTACGCACATGATCAGAGCTGCGTAGATCCGTGCCTCCTATTCCCAGTGGTGAAGACTGTTATGCTGGGAATACACGGGTCGATCTGGTGGCCGATTAGCCGCCGGATTGACCCCAGCCGTGTCCCCGCTCGTCCGCTCGGATCGATAGCCGCCCGTCCCCGCCGGTGCTTCCTTATCAGCGCTCGATTCCCTGCCATTGTCCGCCGGCGGGGATCGAGCGGGAGGGAGTCGAGCAGCTTGATCGGGCCAGATGAATATTATCAGAAACATACAGTGTATCCCCAGCATTAAGGCCCATACACACGTCGGATTTTTCCGAATGACGGGTCATTTGAACATCCCGTCGTCCGCACGCTAAATCGGGGGTGTGTACAGACTGTCGTTCGGGTGATAAGACTGGTCTTGAGCGATCCGCCTGGCAGAGCGCTCAAAATCCGTCTTATCTCCCGAACGACAGTCTGTACACACGCCCGATTTGGCGTGCAGACGACTGAACGACGGGACGTTCAAGCGACCCGTCGTTCGGAAAAATCCGACGTTTGTATGGGCCTTTAGATTTACCTGCCAGATAGATACATTTCCAACATGTTGAACTTTATCTATCTTACGATCTATCTGCCTAGCAATTAGGCATTGTTCTACTCAACAGGAGATAAACAGAAGACAATGCACCAGAGATAATGACCATTCCCTACAGAAAATAATCTAATTATGCATTCTAACAGAAAATCTAACAGAAGAATATAACAGAAAATTGTATAGTGTAAACCCAGCATTTAAGGTGCCCATACACTCGTCAGATTAGCAGCAGATAGATCATCAGATGGATTTCTTATCTATCTGATGTGTTTTTAGAACATTTTTTACTAGGATAGAATTCCAATAGATTTCAGTTTGAAATCTATTGAAATTCGATCTGATGGCATTTTTTTGCTATCAGATTTCCATTATGCTGGGTACACACTATGAGATTTTCTGGCCGATTTACTGTTAGATCGAATATTTCCAACATGTCTGATTTGCTTTTCGATCGATTTGTGAGAATTTTCCGATCGATTTCCATGCACTTTAATAGGAAATCAATCGGAAAATGTTTGGAAATCGATTGGAAAGCAAATCAGACATGTTCGAAATAATCGATCTGACAGTAAATAGGCCAGAAAATCTCATAGCGTGTACCCAGCATTAGGGCCAATGCAAAATGATAAGCAATCTCATCAGATCGACCTAGATTTTCCACCCTGCCAGTTCGATGGAAATCCATAGAAATCGGCCGTCGATCGGTCGATTTGCCAACCGATTTGCAATCGATCAATCGATTGTGATCGATCGATCAGAAAATCGGCTGAGTGTATGGGCCCCTTAAGTCTGCAAGGTAGGGTGGCCAAACTCCCCAAAAAACAACAACACAGAGACAACGGGAGCCCAAATGGTGCCGTATGTCACATGAAGAGTGACGGAAAACAAAAGGGATTAGGGTACTCGCAAAGGAAGGTTGCACGAGGGGCAACCAACCGCTGAAAGCAGGTGGAGATCTATAAACCCGACTCCACTCTGGTATCCGGCTGGAGCTGGATGCAGTCACACTCTTGGGAAAAACAATAAAGGTCCTATCAATAGCAAAACCACCAGGTACCAACGTAACCCCTCCCAAAAGAGGGTGAAAAGCACAAAGGGGGTAAGAGGGCCCTAGAAGTAGATAAAACTAAAAATAAGAATTTTTATAGTAATCTATATTTATATGAACTTGTTACTATTGAGTTAAGCCACCTTGATTTTTCTATTTCTGGCTGTTTTTAACTCCGTTTTACCTACTTCTGAGAACCTCTTACTAATGCTAAACCTAACCCTACTCTACGGGCCGGTTTCCACTACTAAATGACGTGAATGCGGCTACCTAGCCGCATCGCATCACTTCCGCATCTCCAGATATGGAAGTCAATGGTGGAGATGGGACGCGGCTGTGGTCGGATGCGGCGGTGCGAGAATCTGCAGCATGCTGCAGATTCTCAGATCGCTACACACAACATGCACGTAGTGGAAACTCTTCCATTGCCGTGCATGTGTTTCAGGACACCTGCGGTGCGATGCAGCTATGTAGCCACATCAAACCGCTCCTAGTGCAAACGGGCCCTTAGGCAAACCTGCACTCTAACGATTCCCAAACCTAAACCTAACCCCCATTGATGTCTAACCTTAACCCCCACCCTCCCCACTCACTGATGCCTAATTCAAACCACCACCCTTCACCACTGATGCCTTACCCTTACTAACCCTGCACCCATGCCTAGCCCCCCCCCCCCCTTTCCCCCACAAACCTGTTGGTATCGGTGCCGCCTTAACTGCTATATTAAATAAACTTTGGAAAGGGCCCCTCAGTTTGTACAGCAGGCAGTCAACATTTCCGTTTATTGACTCGATTAAAGAGAATCTGTACTGTCTGATTTGTACAATAAAAAAACCATCAAACAAGTCACTGTGATCTCCTGGATCCCTCTTTGCCGTTTTCGACGCTCCCCGACGTGATCCTGGCTTTTAATCGCCAGTTTTAGGCAGTGTTTAAAAACAAAAAACATGCCCACTAACCAGGAAGTGATGTATGCGCGTGCGTGCGTGCGTGCGTGTGTGTATATACATATACATACAGTGGTGTGAAAAACTATTTGCCCCCTTCCTGATTTCTTATTCTTTTGCATGTTTGTCACACTTAAATGTTTCTGCTCATCAAAAACCGTTACACTATTAGTCAAAGATAACATAATTGAACACAAAATGCAGTTTTAAATGATGGTTTTTATTATTTAGTGAGAATAATAACTCAAAACCTACATGGCCCTGTGTGAAAAAGAAATTGCCCCCTGAACCTAATAACTGGTTGGGCCACCCTTAGCAGCAATAACTGCAATCAAGCATTTGCGATAACTTGCAACAAGTCTTTTACAGCGCTCTGGAGGAATTTTGCCCCACTCATCTTTGCAGAATTGTTGTAATTCAGCTTTATTTGAGGGTTTTCTAGCATGAACCGCCTTTTTAAGGTCATGCCACAACATCTCAATAGAATTCAGGTCAGGGCTTTGACTAGGTCACTCCAAAGTCTTCATTTTGTTTTTCTTCAGCCATTCAGAGGTGGATTTGCTGGTGTGTTTTGGGTCACTGTCCTGCTGCAGCACCCAAGATTGCTTCAGCTTGAGTTGACGAACAGATGGCCGGACATTCTCCTTCAGGATTTTTTGGTAGACAGTAGAATTCATGGTTCCATCTATCACAGCAAGCCTTCCAGGTCCTGAAGCAGCAAAACAACCCCAGACCATCACACTACCACCACCATATTTTACTGTTGGTATGATGTTCTTTTGCTGAAATGCTGTGTTACTTCTACGCCAGATGTAACGGGACACGCACCTTCCAAAAAGTTCAACTTTTGTCTCGTCGGTCCACAAGGTATTTTTCCAAAAGTCTTGCCAATCATTGAGATGTTTTTTTAGCAAAATTGAGGCGAACCTTAATGTTCTTTTTGCTTAAAAGTGGTTTGCACCTTGGATATCTGCCATGCAGACCGTTTTTGCCCAGTCTCTTTCTTATGGTGGAGTCATGAACAATGACCTTAATTGAGGCAAGTGAGGCCTGCAGTTCTTTAGATGTTGTCCTGGGGTCTTTTGTTGCCTCTCGGATGAGTTTTCTCTGCGCTCTTGGGGTCATTTTGGTCGGCCAGCCACTCCTGGGAAGGTTCATCACTGTTCCATGTTTTTGCCATTTGTGGATAATGGCTCTCACTGTGGTTCGCTGGAGTCCCAAAGCTTTAGAAATGGCTTTATAACCTTTACCAGACTGATAGATCTCAATTACAGTACTTTGTTCTCATTTGTTCCTGAATTTATTTGGATCTTGGCATGATGTCTAGCTTTTGAGGTGCTTTTGGTCTACTTCTCTGTGTCAGATAGCTCCTATTTAAAGAGACTCCGTAACAAAAATTGCATCCTGTTTTTTATCATCCTACAAGTTCCAAAAGCTATTCTAATGTGTTCTGGCTTACTGCAGCACGTTTTACTATCACCATCTCGGTAATAAATCAACTTATCTCTCTCTTGTCAGACTTGTCAGCCTGTGTCTGGAAGGCTGCCAAGTTCTTCAGTGTTGTGGTTCTGTGATGCATCTCCCCCCTCCAGGCCCCTCTCTGCACACTGCCTGTGTATTATTTAGATTAGGGCAGCTTCTCTCTTCTCTCTTATCTTTTACAAGCTGGATAAATCCTCCTCTGAGCTGGCTGGGCTTTCACATACTGAGGAATTACATACAGGCAGAGCTGTCTGCACTCTGCAGGAAGAAAAAGCCTGACACTTCAGTGGAAGATAGCTGCAGGGGGAAAGAAACACACAAATGATCTCTTGAGATTCAAAAGGAAGGGTGTATACAGCCTGCTTGTGTATGAATGTATTTTCTATGTGTGGACATACTGTACATCAACCTACTTCCTGTTTTGGTGGCCATTTTGTTTGTTTATAAACAAACTTTTTAAAACTGTTTTTAACCACTTTTAATGCGGCGAGGAGCGGCGAAATTGTGACAGAGGGTAATAGGAGATGTCCCCTAACGCACTGGTATGTTTACTTTTGTGCGATTTTAACAATACAGATTCTCTTTAAGTGATTTCTTGATTAAAACAGGTGTGGCAGTAATCAGGCCTGGGGGTGACTACAGAAATTGAACTCAGGTGTGATAAACCACAGTTAAGTTATTTTTTTAACAAGGGGGGCAATCACTTTTTCACACAGGGCCATGTAGATTTGAAGGTTTTTTTCTCACTAAATAATAAAAACCATCATTTAAAACTGCATTTTGTGTTCAATTATGTTATCTTTGACTAATAGTTAACGGTTTTTGATGAGCAGAAACATTTAAGTGTGACAAACATGCAACAGAATAAGAATCAGGAAGGGGGCAAATAGTTTTTCACACCACTGTGTGTGTGTGTATATGTATGTATATATATATATATATATATACACATACAGTGGAGGAAATAATTATTTGACCCCTCACTGATTTTGTAAGTTTGTCCAATGACAAAGAAATGAAAAGTCTCAGAACAGTATCATTTCAATGGTAGGTTTATTTTAACAGTGGCAGATAGCACATCAAAAGGAAAATCGAAAAAATAACCTTAAATAAAAGATAGCAACTGATTTGCATTTCATTGAGTGAAATAAGTTTTTGAACCCCTACCAACCATTAAGAGTTCTGGCTCCCACAGAGTGGTTAGACACTTCTACTCAATTAAAAAACACTGAGATATAATAAAGGAGGGGTGTGGCCTGACTGAATACAAACAGGCAAATCGTATTCGAAAGATATACAAAACTTTATTCAATACATATCCAAATGTTAAAAACATATAATATATACAGCAACTCCCACCAGACAGCCCGCCAACCGCCCGATCCCACCCGCCACTCCCCAAGAGAAACCCGGAACCTCACAACTCCCACCCCTTCACTATATCATGTGCACATGATCGAATTCAGGACTGCGCAGTTTCTGACAATTCCTCTCTGAGCTCAAAAATGGAGAGATTGTTATACAATTCCTTCGCTACAGATAGGCCTCTGGGTTTCCTAGGAAATTACCACTCAAGTACTAATATCAGGCCAGAGTTTATAACAGGCCCTAGGAGTATATCCGCTTCACATGTATATGTGCAACATGTAGTTGGTTTAATCACAGCAAAATTAGCAAGTTTGCCATTCAAGATTCAAGCAGATTGATGTACATAGTTCATCCCAGCAAGGGTCAAAGCAAAGCACATGAGGCAGGTGTGGCAAGCAGCAGCACAGCTTGGTCAGTATGGCATAGCATGCATGGATGTCAATCATCAAATTCACGTCTGTAGTTGGCTGGTCACATCAAAAATAACAGGTTTGCCAATCAAGGTTCAAGCACATAGGTGTATATAATTCGGCTCAGCAAGGATCAAAGCAAGGCACATGGAGCAGGTATGGCAGACAAAACACCAGCAGCACAGCTGGGTCAGCATGGCACAAGGCTGGAATGGGCTACAAAACCATTAGCAAGAAGCTGGGAGAGAAGGTGACATCTGTTGGTGCGATTGTTTGAAAATGGAAGGAGCACAAAATGACCATCAATCGACCTCGCTCTGGGGCTCCACGCAAGATCTCACCTCGTTGGGTGTCAATGGTTCTGAGAAAGGTGAAAAAGCATCCTAGAACTACACGGGAGGAGTTCGTGAATGACCTCAAATTAGAAGGGACCACAGTCACCAAGAAAGCCATTGGAAATACATTACGCCGCAATGGATTAAAATCCTGCAGGGCTCGCAAGGTCCCCCTGCTCAAGGCGGCACATGTGCAGGCCCGTCTGAAATTTGCCAATGAACACCTGAATGATTCTGTGAGTGACTGGGAGAAGGTGCTGTGGTCTGATGAGACCAAAATAGAGCTCATTGGCATTAACTCAACTCGCTGTGTTTGGAGGAAGAAAAATGCTGCCTATGACCCCCAAAACACCGTCCCCACCGTCAAGCATGGGGGAGGAAACATTTTGCTTTGGGGGTGTTTTTCTGCTAAGGGCACAGGACAACTTAATCGCATTAACGGGAAAATGGACGGAGCCATGTATCGTGAAATCCTGAACGACAACCTCCTTCCCTCTGCCAGGAAACTGAAAATGGGTCATGGATGGGTGTTCCAGCACGACAATGACCCAAAACATACAGCAAAGGCAACAAAGGAGTGGCTCAAGAAGAAGCACATTAAGGTCATGGAGTGGCCTAGTCGGTCTCCGGACCTTAATCCAATAGAAAAACCTATGGAGGGAGCTCAAGCTCAGAGTTGCACAGAGACAGCCTCGAAACCTTAGGGATTTAGAGATGATCTGCAAAGAGGAGTGGACCAACATTCCTCCTAAAATGTGTGCAAACTTGGTCATCAATTACAAGAAACGTTTGACCTCTGTGCTTGCAAACAAGGGTTTTTCCACTAAGTATTAAGTCTTTTATTGTTAGAGGGTTCAAAAACTTATTTCACTCAATGAAATGCAAATCAGTTGCTATCTTTTATTTAAGGTTATTTTTTCGATTTTCCTTTTGATGTGCTATCTGCCACTGTTAAAATAAACCTACCATTGAAATGATACTGTTCTGAGACTTTTCATTTCTTCGTCATTGGACAAACTTACAAAATCAGTGAGGGATCAAATAATTATTTCCTCCACTGTGTGTGTGTGTGTATATATATATATATATATATATATATATATATATATATATATATATATATATATATATATATATATATATATATATATATATATGTTACAGTACACTACAAGTTTTTATTACATAGTTAATTTTCTCCACTCCAGTCAGAGATTCTCACAGTTTCTCAGCTAAAATTGAGAGCAGAGACCTGTATGTGAGGGATAAACGAAACACACACACACAGAGCCTGCAGGGGGCGTGGAGGGGGCGTGCACAACTTCTCCCAATGACAGCAGAGGAAGTGCATACCTCTCTGGGTCGACAAAGCTTGACAAAGAAAAGAAGATTAGATATATTACAGAGACAGTGCAACTAGAAAAGGCTGCAGTAATCCAGACCACATTAGAACAGGTATAGGAACTTATAGGATAGAAGAAATAAGGCTTAAAATTTTGTTACAGAGTCTCTTTAACATAGGTGCCTATGGGGTGCACAATCTTCTCCAGCGTCCAAATTTCCTTTTTTGCAACAGCATAGCTAGGAAGGGTATTGCAGATTTTACGTGACACCTGGCTGTTATATGGACAATTAATCAGTTAGGTGGTAGCTGCAATAGGCTATGGTTGAGTCATCTCCTATTGATATTGTTGTGCATGTATATAGTGCTGACCTCTTCAGCAGTGCACTACAGTATATAGTGACATGAATTGCTGCCCCTCCTAGGAGCTCGCAATAGTCATAGTCTAGTGTCCCAACCCCAGAGGGCCAATCCAGGAAAGTGGGGGGACCAATTATTATAAAAAATGTTGGGATGTAGGAGGGAAACAGGAGTGTCCAGAGAAAATCCATGCAAACACAGGAAGAGGTGAGCATTAGACAATCACCCTGAACCATCTCACCTGAGATGCTAGCAAGATGCTGATTAGCAACCCACCATATTGTATACCGCATGTTATTCCTCCCCCCCTCTTCTACTGAACCATACAAGTAGGAGGTGGCCTGCTGCGGGACTATGTCAACATTGGCCGAGGCTTTTCCAACTTTGCCAATTTCTTAAGGGAAGAGAGCTACAGCAGGGACTCCATTACACTCCCTAGGTTTTTTTCTTTACCCATAACAGGTGTAGGTAGTGGGAATGTCAATGTTAGGCATAGGTAGGGTGGAGGTTATTTTAGGCATAGGTGGGGGGGGGGGTGTCAAAGTTAATTGCAGGTAGGGGGGAAGTTAGTATCAGGTGTAGGTGGGGGGAGGTCAGTGTTAGTTGCAGTTAGGGGGGGAGGTCGGTGTTAGTTGCAGTTAGGGGGGGAGGTCGGTGTTAGGCGTAGGTAAGGGGAGGTTAGTGTTAGCCGTGGTTGGTAGGGGAAGGTCAGTGTTAGGTGGAGGTAATCAGTTAGTATTAGATGTAGGTGAGGGGAGGTCAGTGTTAGGTGGGGGAGGGCAGTGTTAGGCGTAGGTAGGGGGAGGTCAGTGTTAGGCATAAGTAGGGGGTGTTAGGTGTAGGTAAGGCATTTGTATTTGGTTTGTAGGGGGAGGTCAGTGTTAGGCGTAGGTAGGGGGATGCCAGCATTAGGCGTAGGTAGGGGGTAGGTTGGTGTTAGGTGTAGGTAAGGCTTTAGTATTAGGTGTAGGTAGGAGGGAGTTTAGCGCTAGACATAGGTGGGAAGTTTAGGTTAGGAAAGCCAATAGAAGAACAGCATTCAAATTAGCGGGCACACTATTAAATTTCTGCCTTACTGTAGCTTCAGAGCGACTCGGCATCAGTTGGAAAAGACCAACCAGAAAAGACCAATACAGGCTATGCTACAAGAAATACGCTTAGTTGTTGTTAAATGAAAAACAGTCCATCTGCCAATAAGGATGTTACAGAGTCTGGCCTACAGGGAATATTTGATTTTCTATAAATAATGGAACCTAATAAATGATAACAGCTTTAACCTACTTACACTAAACCAAAATGTATATATCGATCCCTATGCCATAAAAAGGTGATGCAATTTAGGATATGAAAAGTGAAGTTTATAGGAAACCTGGCGATGAGTTCACAAGCAGAGTAAATGGCTTTAATGTGACATTTATTGGTGCTTCCAGCCTCCTGAAATGTATCAGTAACTCAGTCCAATCAATCCAATTAAAGGGCGGACTCTTCCACTCTCCGCCCCGGGGGGGGGGGGGGGGGGGGGGAAGCCTTGTGAGCATTCCTCCCTGCGACCCCTGTGTCCTGGCAACAGTGCATTAGAGGAAAGGAGTGCTCTAATCAGCTTTTAGCCCGACGCAAATTTATAATCAATAGTAAACTAAACTAGTTAAAGGGAGCGACTGTATTATCCAGCGAGCACTGAACAGAGTAATGGCCACATACAGCCCCATTTAACCTCCCTGGCATTCAATTACCACTAGATTTCTGTGCAAAAATGATTTTCAATTGATTTTCATGACATTTTTGCCTGTAACTTCTCATAATGTGCCAAGCGAGGGTCTAGTATCCCTTCTGAGTAATAATAAAAGTTTCAAACACAAAGTCAAAAGATAGATTCTGCAGGTAGGCTATACGGTCTCAAAAAAAGGGGCCCCTACTGACGATTTAGGGGGCAGCCAGTGGGCCTCCAGGTTATTTGTGCGGTGAGCCCATCGTAAAATGGGCAACATAGTGGCGTAGTGGAAAGCACTCTCGCCTTGTAGTGTTGCATCCCGGGTTTGAATCCCAGCCAGGGCACTATCTGCACAGAGTTTTTATGTCCCCCCCGTGTCTGTGTGAAGTTCCTCCGAGCACTCTAGTTTCCTCCAACATCCCAAAAACAAAGATAAGTTAATTTACTTCCCCCTAAACTGACCCTAGACTACAATGGACATATCGCTATGGTAGGGATTGGATTGTGAGGGAAAGCTAGTGACAAGGCAATATACTCTGTACAGCACTGCGGACGATGTGGGCGCTATATAAATACTAAATAACAACTTCACTGCTTAGAGCTGGCCTCCAAGGCTCCCCTTTGTCTGAGCTTTCCCCATCCTCTAGGTCGGCCCCCATTCCCCTCGCACCATACCACAGATAGATGGTTTATATCCTCTGGGGTACACTAGATCTTCAAAGATGAATTCGCTATCCCCTCCATGGGCCCACTCTGGACCACGAGACCCAGCTTATCCCTCTATACTCTCTCCCCTGTTTAGTTTGTCCTCCCCCCCCCCCCCCCCCCCCATTGTCCCAGTTATTCCAGGTGACT
The DNA here is from genome assembly GCF_040937935.1 of Hyperolius riggenbachi. NCBI lineage: Eukaryota > Metazoa > Chordata > Amphibia > Anura > Hyperoliidae > Hyperolius > Hyperolius riggenbachi. The sequence goes on from NC_090647.1 coordinate 74,807,759, forward strand.
CTTTTTATAGACTATAGTTGTGACACTGCATTATTGTATAATGTTGCCTCATTGTTCATTCCATCTTTGCTATTCATGTTACCCTTATGTTGATTATTTCTCTTGTTAAAATTTCAATAAAAACTTTGAAAACACAAATACTAAACAACAACTGTCTCTGGGTGACATTATATAAACCCACAATGATAATTCTGTAAGAACACTATATATGGAGGTCTCTCCTGAAGTTACCCAGGCACTGCATGCAGTGTTGAAATGAGGAAATGGAGAGAAGACAAGAAAAGCTCTATGGGCTCCAGAGCATTCCGACCTCTTCCCACCTTTCTGTTTTGTTTTTTTTTTGTTTTTTTTAAAGGCGTATGATTTTCCAAATGTAAGTACGGTAAAGTCACAATTGGAACCATGGGAATGCAATTCCTATTTTCTAACAAGGCAATTGTAGCTCTGTTATTTCCTACGTTTTGATTGAGGCCAACATAGTGAAAATAGCAAAACACGACATGCAAAACGCATTTGCAATTTTTAGTGTGAAAGAGCTCTCCCTCTTCTTAGGAGAGTATGTAAGTTGTTCTCCCTTCGGCAGCGGAAGTGGCAGTATTTGACCGAACTGGTCGAATGCTGCAAGGGGGGATTCTGAGCGGCACCGGGAGAGGAAAGGGAAGGTTCATTAGGACCAGAGCCTTCCCTATCCTTAGGTGAGTATCTGACTTTTGTTTTTTTAGATCGGGTAACAATGGCTTTAAGGACCAGAGACTGCTGGTACAGAAACGCCAATGGGAGTTGCTTACATTAAAAGAAAGGGCCAGGAGCCGCTTACAGGGCTCTGCCATCATACAGACAGGCAGAGCAAGTGAGCTGCGACAGGACACGGCGGGGATTCAGTGGCGAGATCGGCAGGAGCGACGGAAACTGCAGATGCGCGCAGCTGCGGCTGATTGAAATCTACGCCAGCCAGGTACCCACCAAAACAGGACGTAGATTTCAATCACTGCAGTTCTAAAGTAGCTGAAGTGGGATAAAATTCTGACATCATATTCAATAAAAAAATGTTTTTACTACTTTTTATTACCCATAAGTCATCATATTTGCTTTTGAGCACAAGTAATATTGTCTGTTTATAAATTACATATTCCCAAAGTACAGTTGCCATTGCATTTTATTGCACAGCTGCTGTATTTATATATTAAAATCTATCTAGTGATCACTTCTCGGCTCTCTGCTTCTACAGCAGCTCATTTTCAGCACAGCTAGGAGTGTAGCAGACAAAGGAATGTAAACAAAAGATAATGTTATCCCCTCTTCAGATGCTGCCAGAAGCTGCCCACTGAGGCAAGGAACTTTCCACTGAAGAACAAAGTGCCGTGTTTAACTGTTTGAATGCTGTTCTGCTACAAATGTTTTTTGTGGTAGTAGATTTTATGCTGTAAATAATCATTTAGAGCAAAAAAGAAATGCTGAGTTTCCGACCACTTTAAGAAGTACAGTTGCAGTATGCCGTAGACATACAAGCTGTAGCACAGAGCTTTCTGTATTTTGCAGAAGGAAATGGCAGACTTACGTCTAACATATTAATTAAATAAAACCGCATGGTGATATTTCATTTAGTTTTCCCTCCATGCTCAGGAATGAAGGAGCCACACCCCCCCCCCCCCCCATGCTGCCCCTACTCCCGCGCACCTGCGCTGCTCCTACGACACTCATCTCTCCATCAGAAGCAAGCTGAGGGTGATTTAAGGTAACGTCTTGCTTGTCCAACTTTTCAAGATGTGAAGTTTTAAAGCAAGCATCAATCAGACGTAAGAGGACCTTAATCTGGGTCCCCGTGTACTACTTAGTGGAGAGGAATTAACCTTTAACAGCTAACTCACTGAAGCTTCAACAGCGTCCGCGGTAAAGTACAATGAATGCTACTTACCGTGCAATGAATATGCATGAACATATTAGCAGCGCATTCACGCTACATGGAGGTCACCGGCTATTGAGGATTTCATAACTGGAGCAGGACGTGTCCTTTCCATGCGACTGCAGTTCTCGTCAAAACCAACAACGTGCGCGATCTCCGCCGCGACTAGCAAACGCTGCTAATTGGTTTGCATGACTTATGACATCCCTAAATCCTCCCGTCTGGCCCTAATCAGCAAGAAGCAGGCAAGCAGAGTCTTCCAAGTAAAATAACCAAGTTCAGGAGGGGAAGGAAGACGGATACAGTATAATCTCATTACGGTGAACTCCAAGGGACCAGGAAAAGTGGTTTACTAAATCAGAAGTTTACTATATCAGAAATTACCCTAGAAATGGCTCAGCAAGCCCTGGTACATTCTCTGCTGCAAATAAGCAACTCTGTCCTCTCTCCCATTGGGGGTTCAGTATAAGCACTTGCACATTTGGTGTACTGCAAATTTAAGTATACCTTAGGGCTGCATAGCCAGGCTGGGCAAATTGCTGGTAAAGTATCCAGGGGCTGTCACTGAATAGAGGCAGCCACTCGCTTCCTGTGAGTGGATCTGATACCTTCATGAGCAGGACTTGCAACAGCGAAATGGCCAACTCCGTATCTACACTACAAGTGAAAGTAGCCTGTACTACACTCCATACACTACCAGGAAAGTCATCGCTAATAAGGGAAGAGATACCCGGGAGTGGGTACAATCCCATGGGACTGTGACGATACCTTATCCTCACTGATAAGGAATTACAGCCATAAAACTTTTCCCTGCCATAGAACAGATTCTAGGTGCAGGGAATAGTAAAAAAAAAAGTCAATAGATCATATATTTGGCTTAAGCCCTGTACACACGAGCCTTTCCAATTTATAATTGAATAACTTTTTTAATAAATAAAAGAATAGGAATTAAACCGGTCACGCTATTTGCACAGACCCTCTAGGTCTAATATTACATTTCCTTTGAAGTAGCAGGGACAGCCATACTATCCCAGGAAAAAATGGTACTGTTCCTGTAGATTTCAGTGAATTTTATATAGTAAATAAAGAGAATTCTGTTCCTGGCATATGCCATCTTGATTCTGTCTGACTGAAGTCAATTCTGATGTCATTTCTTACTTTTACTCTCCTAAAATCTGGCATCTGCACTGTCATAGCTAGCTTACTTTGTTTCAGCAGCGCACTGAACTACCCTCAGCCAATCAGTGAGGAGCAGGAAGGTGGGAGGGGTGATGCCAAGCTTCCTTCTGGTTGGCGATGGCAAAAATAGAGCCAGGCTGACTGAGATAAGATTTATTACAGCAGAAACATTTCTGATTAGATTGGAATGCTTGCACTGCAGGGTAAGGCTGCATATTGAACACAGAGCAGTGGGTAAATGGAATTTGATTTTGTGGCTGACAATCCCTCTTTAACTACTTCCGTACCAGCAGTCTCTGCCCCCTTAAAGAGACACTGAAGCGAAAAAAATATATGATATAATGAATTGGTTGTGTACTATGAATAATTACTAGAAGATTAGCAGCAAAGAAAATATTCTCATATTTTTATTTTCAGGTATATAGTGTTTTTTCTAACATTGCATCACTCTATAATATGTGCAGATTACACAACACTCAGCATTCAAAATGAGTCTTTCAGAGCAGTCTGTGAAGTAATGAACTCTCCTCTAGCAGAGGAAAAGTAAACAGTTCAATTACAGTTGAGATAATAAAAGTCAGATAACAGCCCTCTCCACGACTTAGTTAGTCGGAGAGCTTAATAGATTTTTTGCATAGAGATAACAACTGGAGTTTCTCAACTCTTCCTGTACTGGAAACAATTAGACTGATGTATCTGATCTTAATGGTTTTTTTCTTAGCTGTACTACACATACAAATCATAATATCATCATTTTTTTTCGCTTCAGTGTCTCCTTAAAGACCAGAGACTGCTGGTACGGTAAAACGAGGCTTACCGACGAATCGCCGCAATCATCCATCGCCCCCGCCGTTCTATCCCCGCTACAGGTCGGTCTCTCTGTCGTCCCTATGGTGGCAGAGCACTGTGCTCTGGTCAGGAGCCACTTTCATTGGCTTCTGACACTGCCAATCAATGTAAGCCAATGGGATTGGCTTACAGTGATGACAGGGTCAGAAGCCAATGAAATCGGCTCCTGACCAGCTCACACAGCTCTTCCGTCATATAGACGGCAGGGCGTGTGATCTGCGGGGAGACAGCGGGGCAATTGGCAGGAGTGGCGGAAACGCGCAGCAACGAGTCTTGAAATCTACGTCCTGTCAGATCTGTGCAGCCACATGCAGGAGGCAGATTTCAACTACGTTAGTCCGAAACAAGTTAAACTACTGAAAGCAGACAATGAAAAATAAACACCAATAAGGGAAATCAGCAAAGGATGTTGGGTAATCCTTCAATGCTAAGCAGTCTCAGAAGCAGCGTAAGAATGTTACATGCCTGTTAATTGTCGGCTGACCTCGCTGCCATTATTTCACTCTGACTCCAATTATGTATTAGTGCAGCACGTTTTTCCTGTACTGCCAGCCAAGATTTCTCCATTGTCTGACAAGCCTTACCATAATAACAGCTAATTTGGAAAGTTTGAGCCGTTCATTAGGGGAGCTGTGAGATCTCCGTGTGAAGCCTGCCTGCCTGCTGGTGGTTCAGTGACAGTGACAAGCCGCAATATTCTCCGACAATTACAGACGGCGGAGGTAACAGATATTTATTGTGTGTCAGTCTGTGCGCAGGTTATAATCAACGTGATCTCACATTTATGTCTGCGCCGTCCGCCACCCGCTAGAGATGGAGGAATAACTCAACTCCGGGCAAACCCTAAAATTAAAAAAATTGAAAAGTAAAAAAATTAAAAACAGATGACACAGCCGCGGGCGATGCAGGCGTCAGCGGTGACAACGCCCCAGGTAATGCTGGGAAATCAGGATTGTAGCTTCTCTATAAGCAATAATCATGAGCTCAGCAGCTCAGTCTACCCAGATGTGACCACTACCTCATCACTTACCACCCAGCTGCAGAGGCACTCTATACGGCACAAAGAGGAACTTCAAGCCAGGACTGAACTTCAATCTAATCAGTAGGCAACACCCCCTTTCCCATGAGACATCTTTACATTTTCTCAAATAGATTAGGGACGCCTGTATGGCTGAAATTGTGGTGAAACCCCTCCCACAGTGTGATGTCATGATCATGGTCCTGATATTGCATTGTGAACCTCATTGCATTGTGGGGAATAAGGGTTTCCAGCTGCCAAGCAAGCAATATCTCTCAGCACTTAGAACTCAGTCAGGGTTTGTTCACACTAAGAGCGTTTTCGCTTATTATTATTAAGCACTGGAAATTTTAAAAAGCGCTTGTGCAATGTTGCTCTATGTAAGTATTCTCACATGAGCGATTAGCTTTCTATGCAACCGCAAACCCGGCTCCTGCATCATTTTCTGAGCATTTACGATTCAATAAGACATAGGAAAACCGCTAAGCACTTGAAAAAGCACTTTGAAAAGCGATTTCCTGAGCACTTTTGTGAATAAATACATTGTCATTCATTTCCGGGGCAAAGAGAAAGTGAAAAAAAAACATCGCTACACAAAATCGCTTAGAAAACCGCTTTTCTAAGCACAAATCGATCTGAAAGCGCTTAGAAAAGCTCTTTCAAAATCGCTCAGTAAATCGATCAGCGCTTGCGAGAGTGCTGGCGATTTATAATGTGAACAAGGCCTAAACGAACGAACAACGATTTATAATGTGAACAAGGCCTAAATGAACATTCCGCAGATATTACCTGGCAGAACTAAAGATGTCACCACCAGCAATACATTTCCGAATGTAAATTAGGGAGGAAAGAATTTACAATGGGAAAACACTGACTAAATCATTTATAAATGAATGTTGTAAAAAAAAAAAAAAAAAAGGGGAAGAAGATTGGACGGGAAGCAGTAACTTACAGGGAGAAGTTCTCATGCCCCCCCCCTCCCCCGTTCACCTCTGACCCCTCGCTGCATCATTGATCACGCTCCCGTGGCCAGGAGTGCGATTAATAATGTGTGCCGCCGGGCCTCGCAACCCAGCTTAGCCGAAAACAGCTTCTGCTGGATTTTAGGAGAGAACAAAGGGGGACAGGTGAATGGGGGGAGCGGTGGACATGAGGACTGATCCCTGTACATGCCTGCTCCCCCCCTGTTCTTAGAATCGTATATACCTCGGATATCCTTTAAGGCCTGGAGCACCCTAGAGCACTTTCAGTAGGGCTGGATTTACCATAAGGCACTGTAGGCACGTGCCTACAGGCGCCTGATAATGGAAAGGCAGCACACTCCCCTCCGCTAGCGCCTCCCTCCCTCCTTGTGCAGAGTCCTGAGTAAAACATAAATGAAAAGTTACTTACCCTGATCTTGGTGTTCCACTGACAAGATCACCCTTCAGTCAGGGGCACCTCTAGTTACCCAATACTTGGGGCACCTCTAGTTGAGGGTACCTCTGGCTACCTAATACTAAGGGACACCTGTAGCTACCCATGACGGGCAAGGGAAATAAGGGAGGAGTGACAGCTGGGACAGCCGGCACACTTGTGGCATGGTTTGGATTTTGAAATTATCTGACTCCAACTCCTGAGTTTATGAAACCACCGCCTGACTCCAACTCCAGGTACCCAAAAATCGCTCCGACCCCTCAGCCCTGGTTCAAACCTCAAGCATGTTTTGCGAATGTGCAGAAACTCATTTGATGCAAGTCTAACAACCATTGTGAACCTCCGGACTAAACCTCCGGACTAGTGAACCTCCGGACTAAAAATCGACTCAGCAGCACTGAAAAGGCTTTGTGTTTCTTTAACAGTTTCACAGCATCAGAACTTTGTTTCTCTTATACAAGCCTCATTTTTAGCTGCACAGAAGAAAACTGCCCGGGCTTTTTTCCCCTGATGCTGTGCAAAGCATGATGGGATTTCTGATTTTGTTGTTCTCGTTCTGCTGTTTTGGTGCAATTTTTTTTTTTTTACATTTTGAATTTGAGATTTGAAGCCTAGGGTGTACAGCTGGGAGGGGTAATCAGGACACAGGACAGGTGGAACTGTGTCTCCTGCTCCTTGTCATCTCCTTTCAACCAAAAAGATGGCTGCCCCCATGACAAAGATGGCAGCCTCCATGAATCACAAACATTTGCCTGTTCTTTTAAAACAGGGTGGGTAAGAGATTATATTACCTATTAATTCTAATTAACATAACTAATGTAACTTGATAACAGTATGTTTGTTTAGGCTGAAGTTCCTCTTTTAACTGAGAATCGCACTTCTGCTAAAATTCACAAAATTGTGTTCACGTTTTTGTATCAATCACGAATGATTGTTTCAGGTAATGAAAACCCACTGCGATTACATAGGTATAAAGTTGACAAGTGGAAGAAGAAATAAAAAAAGCAGATTCCATCATGTCTTTGTACCACCAGAGGGCTATACAGAACAGGCAGCGACACACCTGCTGCTACCGTCACCGCTCATCAGACATTGCGGACGCCTCAGCCGGTCCCTCCGGTAGTGGGAAGGAGAAGTTAAACACATTCCAGTACAAGCACAGGTCTGACACAGGAGAGGCTCTTCCCTGATGTCCTTGCAGTGTAATTTCCGTCATAATTGGATGCACAGTTAATTGCATTCACATTGCTTGCTGTCTTGGGAACTGTTCAGCTTCCGCAAATGCAGCCCCCCTCCTCCCCATCCGCAGTGGTAACTCAGCACAAAGAGGCTGCGGGGAGAAGGAATGCTACATGGGAAATAAACTCACAAAAGGTTGTAAAGAAACATGCCCAGGGGAGCCCTGCCGAAAACACGCCGAATACCAAACAGCGTTGTTCTTCTCCTGCATCTTCTAATGAGCAAAACACGAGCAATAAAACCGATGGGTACCGGAGCAGGATGAATGCAGAATGGAGTGCTGCTTCCATGGTTGTTTTATACCAGTTCTGCACAGCAAAATGCTAAGAGCACATGTTAAGCACACAAACAATTCAAATAAAAGACAAGGTAGCTAATCAAAAATGGAGAAACATATCAATTCTAAGAAAGCACTCCGGGGGATCAAGGCTGCCACAGTTGTGACAATTGGGTAAGGTGTTTCGATTTGAAGTTGTGCCTCTGATCTGATGCATGTACATCTGCTGGTAGTGGCCACCTAGACTTTCTGCATACACACACTACAAAGTGTTAATTCTACAGATCGCAAAGCCAGAAGAACTGCGTCCGAGAGAATTTGCCGCCGGGAGACTTTGGCGCGGGATACAGCCGGTATAGCTTATCCTGCTGCTGCACAAGTTCCCGGTGGCGTTAAATACCATTCCCCATCTAGGTCCATGTGGATGGTGGGAAATTATGTAATTCAGCTTCCAGCAATTGCTGGAGGCCGAATTATAGTGTTTTAAAAGCAACTTCAGCTCAGTCTTCTGACGGCGCTGAAGTTACTCCCTGTGCGTCGCTGTAGCCGTAATTTCTATTACGGCCTATGGTGGCGCCGGCTGCTCCCAAGTCTCCAGTGTTTGAGAAGAACCATCCTTGTCGCCAGTAATGATGGGCTCATAAGTAGTTACGAGTGGTTACCTACTCAAATTTGTGATTCAAATGAGGCTTAATTGCCTCAGCTGTGCAGCTGGGAGAGAGGGGGTTACTTACTCAGAAGTCCGTCATGTTCTATGCGTCACAAACATCTTGCACGCGGCCTGTGGGACGCATTGCAAGACTCAACACCGTGCACTTCCTCCTTCAAGCCGGAAGGAGAAAGAAAAGCATAGAGAAATGCACCCTGTATGTATTTAGATAGTTTAGCCTCTCTAATTCCCCCTCATCTGTGACTAACTACAAGCTGTAATTTGATCTCAGCTGAGTCAGCTGGCTACCACAGCAGAGCAGCTAACTGGTAGACACAGGATTTTAAAGAGGATCTAGAACAAATAAAATAAAATTGCTTGGTGGGTACTTGGCTTGGGAGGAAGAAGCCTTTGGATCCTAAAGCTGGCCACTAACGGTCCAATTTCTAGCGAAAAATCGTTCGAGCGATCAGAAATTCTGATCGGATTGGTTGTAAATAATCTCCATTGGTGGACACAATCGATTATGAACGAGTGAAAAAAATGTCGCCCAAATGAGTTTTCGTCGAACGAAAATTTTGATTTTCTTGGTGGTCGTGATAGATAGGAAGCAATGATTGGTTAGTTGATGGTGTAGTGAATGATTTTTCGTCCAATCAGAATTTCTGATCGCTCGAACGATTTTTCGCTAGAAATTGGACCGTTAGTGGCCAGCTTAAGTGAGGCTTCCCCATCCTCATAAGCCTCAGGGATCAAGTGCTGGCTTTCTAAAACCACAGCCAACTCATGCCTGCGCAATACAGCGTACCAGATCGGCCATGGCTATTTCTGCCTGAGCCCAATCGGAAAGCCGCTACTGTGCCTGCGCTGGTTCGTGGTAAGTAAATATTTACCTCGCCGGTGTGCGGGGGTTGCCAGCGTTGGATCCCAGAGGGTGAAGAGGACGGGGAAAGCCTCATTAGGATCCAGAGGCTTCCCCCTCCCTGAGGTAAGTATCCCCCGGGGAAGGCGGGGAGCAGAGCCGGGACAAGGTCCTTCAGCACCCAAGGCTGAGACACCAAAGTGCGCCTCTCCATCCCTCCCACCCCAGACGTCACACACTGATTGCTATTAGACTAAGAGGGCCACAGGGCCCCCAACACCTTAATCTCTAGTTATCTGGCTTGTAGTCACTTCCATGTATCTCCTTTTCTTATTTCTTTCTGCTTAATACACAATTAGGAATGACAGCTGAGTGTGTTGTCCGCCCCCTCCTACACTGCGCCCTGAGGCTGGAGCCTCTCCAGCCTATGCCTCGGCCCGGCCCTGGTGGGGAGTGTTTCGTTACAGATCCTCTTAAACAATATGTCTGCTTCCATGAAAGCAGGAAGTAGACACACTGCAGATTTATTGCTGGTTTTGTATTAGCTGTAACAATGTAACATTTTTCGTTAGAGGTTATTATGCTGTTGCTTATCTTTTAGAGCAGAAAGGAAGTTCTGAGTTCAGGTCCGCTTTAAGACATGACTTTTAGTTCATTTAACATGTGAAAACTACAATACGTGACTCCTTTAGAAATGTTAATACATAACTTTTAGTTCATTCAAGTTTATAAAACCTTGATCACTTGGTATAAAATGTACAAAGTATACTCACAAAAGTACAATAATAATATCTAGAAGAGCGCTCTTGGGTTTGTATAGTAAACATTGCATCCAAGACCATTCTGAACGTCATGCAGAGAAAATTAGCGCCCTGTGCACGAATCCCGGATCAAGGCCGCTTCTTCGGAGCCTGTCATTGTCCATAAGTACTTTCCACGAGTATGTGAGAAGAATGGATGCGCATTAATGTACCCAACTCATGAGCAGCCACATTAACAGCCAATCTTCCTCAGAATGGGACTGCATTCACCAGAATCCTACTAATATAACAAATGGTAAAGTTCGGATGTTTGTTACTCGATCACGCAAAAATGGCTGAACAGATTTGAATGAAATTTGGCACACACACATAGTACATTACCTCGAATAAAGTATAGGATACTTTTTATTTGCAAAACCAAAACGGGGGTGGAGACAAATACAAATTTCACTGGAAAATGTAAACAGCAGCCATTCTTACACTGTTAATGGCAGGGTTCTCAAACTTTGCACAGTTGGTCGCTGGGTGACTGGGGTTAATATTCAGAAAAGTGAGTGGAGCCTACAAAAGGCAATCAAAAACTACCTATTGATTTTTCAGGGGAATATTTCATTGCTGCCATTCTTGCACTGTTAATGGCACAAGCCTCAAACCTGGTACACTTGATCATTGCGTGACTGGGGTTTACATTCATAAAACAGGGTGGAGCCACACACAGCCAATATGATTTGTTTCATTTTAATGCAGGTTATTGATGCCAAAGACCGCAAAGCTCACAAACTTGGTCATTGAGTAATTAATTAATTGTGTGTTAGGGTTAGGATAAATGGGCGCAGCCAGCACCTGGAAAATACATAATCGGGCAATGCCGGGTCATCAGTAGGCGGAGACAAATACAAATTTCACTGAGAAAATGTAAACTGCAGCAATTCTTACACTTTTAATGGTAGGGTTCTCAAACTTTGCACAATTGGTCACTGGGTGACTGGGATTAATATTCAGAGAAGTGGGTGGAGCCTACAAAAGCCAATCAAAATTTCACCGATTGATTTTCAAGGGGAATATGTAATTGCTACCATTCTTGCACTGTTAATGGCACAAGCCTTAAACCTGCTAGTCAGTCATTGGGTGACTGGGGTTCAAATTCAAACAAAGGGGTGGAGCCACAAACAGCCAATCAGATTTGTTTAATCTCAATGGAAATTATTGATGCCAAAGACCGCAAAGCTCACAAACTTGGTAATTGAGTAATTGTGTGTTAGGGTTAGAAATAGTAGGCGGAGCCAACATCAGCTAAATACATACCTGAACAATGTTAGGAAATAAGTGGGTGGAGAAAAATACAAATTTCATTGCGCAAATGTAAACTGCAGCCATTCGTACACTGTAAATGGTAGGGTTCTCAAACTTTGCACAGTTGGTCGCTGGGTGACTGGGATTAATATTCAGAAAAGTGGGTGGAGCCTATAAAAGCCAATCAAAATCCACCTATTGATTTTTAAGGGGAATATTTAATTGCTGCCATTCTTGCACTGTGAATAACCTGTACCTGGTACAGTTGGCCATTGGGTGATTGGGGTTCAAATTTAGAAAAGTGGTGGAGCCACATCCAATCAGATTAATTTTATTTTATTGCAAATTATTGATGCCAAAGACTGCAAAGCTCACATACTTGGTCATTAAGTAATTATGTGTTAGGGTTAGGAAGAGCCAACACCAGCCAAATACATACCCGGGCAACGCCGGGCGTCCAGCTAGTGATCAAATAAACAGGTCTAACGGAGGGAATGGTGATGTAGTGGTTAGCGCTCTCGCCTTGCCTTGCATTGCATTGCTGGGTCCCCAGTTCGAATCCCAGCCAGGTCAACATCTGCAAGGAGTTTGTATGTTCTCCCCTGCGTGTTTGTGTGGGTTTCCTCTGGGCACTCCGGTTTCCTCTCACATCCCCCCGAAAAAACATACAGATAAGTTAATTGGCTATCCTCCCCCCCCCTTATCGCTCCATTATTGCCTGCTACTGAACACTTAAAACACCGCAAGAGGTAAAATACAGACCTTTTATCACTGACTAACTCTCCTCTGTTGAATTGAGGCCAATGTGTTATACAGGCTAAAATAACAGTCGCAAGCACTGGATAAACTACAGCCTATGGGTCGGTCCGCTGGATCTTCCTCTCCTTCCTCTCAGAATGGCGAGCGGGTGGCGGGGGATTTGAAATACAATTTGATCACCGACTGTCGCATCTCCATGGAAACAGAGCATCACATGACGTGACGTTGGGATATGCCAGGGAATTATACGCTGGCTGCCAGCGTGTGATATGCTGGCACGTCCCAACGTCACGTCATGTGACGCCCCATTGCCATGGCGACGTGATGCGGAAATCGGCGATCAAGGTGAGTTTCAAAACTCCTGCTCGCAACTCTGGAGGGGGGTTGGATTTAGGGTATGCGGCCATCGGTCCACAGCTTGCCCAGCCCTGCACTAGAATCAGGTCTTCTTATAAAATGAAGTCTTTTAAAGTGGACCTGAACTTGCAGAGGACAAAAGGGAATCAGAGAAATGCACCCTGTATGTATTTAAAAAGTTCAATCTGTCTAATTGCCCCTCATCTGTGACTAATCACAACTGTAATTTGATCCCTCAGCTGCGTGCCATGGCAGAGAGCTCATTTGTAAACACTCGGGCCCATATGCAATTCACTTTTTCTCCCAATAAGTTTTTTCCCATGTTTAAACTTGTCAGTAATATGCCTTTTATGCCACCACAACGCAAGAAGATACTCACAATTACTTTGCTAGTACTTTTTCACCTACTTTTTGGTACTTTTTTTTTTTTAAAGTTGAAAAGTGCTAGAAAGTTATTTTAAATAGAAGATGAAAAATGATCTCCTAGGAGAAAACTCAGGTGAAAAAAAATTGCATATGGCCCAGGGTGTTAACCCTATGTCTGCTTCCATGAAAGCAGGAAGTAGACATACTGCAGATTTATTGCAGGATTTGTATCAGCTGCATTAAATAAATGTTTTTCTTTAAAAGATACCCGAGGTGACATGTGACATGATGAGATAGACATGGGTATGTACAGTGCCTAGCACACAAATAACTACGCTGTGTTCCTTTTTTTCTTTCGCTGTCTGAAAGAGTTAAATATCAGGTATGTAAGTGGCTGACTCAGTCCTGACTCAGACAGGAAGTGACTACAGTGTGACCCTCACTGATAAGAAATTCCAACTATAATACACTTTCCTAGCAGAAAATGGCTTCTGAGAGAAGGAAAGAGATAAAAAGGGTGTATAATTCATAGATTTTAGCTCTGGCATACTTCAATGAGGGGGTCATTGAGCAAAAACAATAAAGCATAAAAAGTAGATTTAAACATAAAATAAAACTGTGGAATATCTTAAAAAGTCATTTTTAGGAGAAGGAAGATTGATGTATATAATAGTTTATTTTTGCCTCGGGTGTCCTTTTTAAGGTCATTATGCTGTTGCTTATCTTAGAGCACAGAGAAAGTTCTGAGTTCAGGTCCGCTTTCACTAGTTTTTTTTTTCTATGTTGAAAACAGCGGTCACATGATCTACAGATCTATTTATCAGCTTCTTCCTTTTCAGGAATAAGCTGGCCTAAGGCATCGATTTCTCCGACCGATTTCTGGTAGATTCATTTAGCTCTATAAAATGATCCTCAGCGCTTGCAGTAATCATCTGGTCAGCCCATTCCTGGACAACCTGCAGCCACACAGTGCTCAAAAAGCAGGTGACCGTCGCCAAAAGCAGACAGTCAGCTCTGCAGAAATGCTCTCAAGTTTATTCAGAGTTTGGGGTATTTGCCTTCTTAAAACAGAAGGAAATCTGCAATAATTCAGCTATAAGTGAACATTTGTGGTTACCCACAATGCACTACTACTGAATATGCAGTATTATCCCTTTTCACCCTTGGTAAGCCAAGCAAGCATCCAGAACCGTTGGTTGGTGTATAGCAAGCCTATAGGACTATGATTTAGGGCGAACTTTGAGCCTGATACGCGTCAGTCATTTTGTGGCCTTTTTTGTGTCATTTTATGTGGCTTTTTTCCATAAAGAATACCAGATTGTATCACTTCACTGTGCTTGCGGATCCTCCTTCACTTGATGTTCTCTATGGCTTGGCTCACCTGATCCTGCACCGGTGGAGTGTTTGCTTTTGGGGGTTTCAGAGCTATAGCAAGCCTAAAGCTTTACATTTTACACAGCCATATCTAACCCACATGTAGACAGCCTGTTTCGGACTTTTGGTCCTCATCAGTACATGGCAGGGATTGATAAGGCTGTATGAGATAGGGCTTGGACCAGAACAACAGAGTAACCAAGCAGCTCAGGGTGACCCAAACTACTAGGAATGTTTAGAGGGAAGTTTATTCAGACAAATGAAGATAAAAGGTTGACAGGCAACACTCATGTCGTGCATTTTGTATTTCATCAAGCAGCACACCACTTGCAGGTCGATCGATGCTTGATAGCTTTCTGCTGAAATCTGTCAAACCTGAGCTTGTGGTGTGTAGTAACACAATAACTTCCCGATCGAATTCCAATCAGATACGAATCGATTGGCTAGGCATATCGGGCCATGATCAGCCTGATTATGGCTGGTTTTAGGACTGGCTGGTTGTGTCCCAACAATCTGTGTATCGCTCTCTCACTGTGGGGCGATCATTTGTGCTGCAGTTTGTCACAGTAACTGGTGGGGAGGTCATTTTGGTTGCAGGTTCTTCTTTTTCTTGCAAGTAACACTAAATCAACACTAATGAAAAAAGCAGTAAAAAAAAATTAGAGCTCTGCGCAGACCTGTTCCCTCATTCTGTAAAATAGGTGTATCCAAGGCTTTTTAGTAGCTTCAGCTCCCCACAATTGTCATTCTGGTAAGCTGAGGTGGCAGAACGGTCAAAGAAGATGACATCTGGGCCCCTTGACACCCATCGGCCCCAGGCATCTGCCTAAGTTGCCTTGTGAGGATACTGCCCAAGGAGTGAGGATATAAACCAGGCATGGGCAAACTTGGCCCTCCAGCTGTTAAGGAACTACAAATCCCACAATGCATTTGCCTTTATTAGTCATGACTGTGGCTGTCAGACTCCTGCAATGCATTGTGGGACTTGTAATTCCTCAACAGCTGGAGGTCCAAGTTTGCCCATACCTGATATAAACTGTGCGAAGCTGGCAGACAAAATGTTCCCGGAAGGAAGTGGGGAATCAAGTGAGATAACTATTCTCAGTTTCATGTAACTAGCGTCTCACCCCCTAAGTGAACTTTGCAGTAACAAATAGGCATCCTCCTGGCAGGAGAGGCAGCTGTGATTGAAGAGTGTTCTTCCCATTAGTGAACCTGGGAGAACAGCATTGATCATCCATGTTACACAATGTCATTGCAGCGCACACATCTCATACTCCTCCTGACAAAATACCAACAAGCTCTTCAATGTGCCATTTGTTTCCCCGCCACTCTGCAGAGAACGCCGCTCTGCTTTATGAGGTACTTGGCAGGGCGGGCGGTCACAATAACAGCATCAGTTACTGCACTTCCGTCCTACAACATTAAAGGACCACTGCAGCAAAAATGAAAGCAGTTAAAATCTGACAGATTTGACAGGTTTTGGACTAGTCCATCTACTCATGGGGGATTCTCAGGGTTTTCTTTGCTTTCAAAAGCATTTCCTGAACGGCAGCCAACCTCCCTACTCACTTGTGCACTATTTTGTCAGTTAGACTTAGCAATCGCCTTTGGAAAATGCTTTTGAAAACCCAGAGATTCCTCCATAAGGAGATGGACTAATCCAAAACCTATTGTTAGAGGCAAGGCAAGCAGAAATACTATACTGTGCTCATGTCCAAGCATGGGCCCTTGAAGTGTATTCAAATAGTGCCATCAAACATTCTACCTTGTGTACACAAAATTTGGCGATGTCCTCAAACCACGGCCAACATGGCTTCGGCATTCGGTTTCCACCAGTATGGCGGATTGCACTTCAACAAATCTGCATGTCAGTGGCATCCTGATGTGCTCATTCATTCCTATTGGATGCTCCAGCATTGCACTGTACTATGTAGACTAGTAAATGCACTATATAGCGTGCCGTAGTCCAAGATGCTGTATGGG
Organism: Hyperolius riggenbachi; assembly: GCF_040937935.1. Classification (NCBI taxonomy): domain Eukaryota; kingdom Metazoa; phylum Chordata; class Amphibia; order Anura; family Hyperoliidae; genus Hyperolius; species Hyperolius riggenbachi. The sequence continues at coordinate 74,824,047 of NC_090647.1, forward strand.
GGGCAGCCAAGACCAAGGAAGGAAGTGTTAAAGTAGACCTAAACCTAGGACTTCCACTCTGCATAAAAGATAAACAACCACATAGCCTTTACAGAAAAAAAACATTCCTTGTTACAATTTATAGAGCTCCTTTAGAGATGCTGCAGTGTAGCAACTTCCTGGTTTGCTGGGAGCACAGAAAGGGTTAATCTCCTGTGTTTACATATAGCCTGTCTGAATGGTACCCCACGGCACAGTTCAGATCATCAAAAAAAATGTTTTATAGCTTAGAATAGATTGCCATTATTTTTCATTAAAAATTCATATTTATTTTTAGAGAGCAAGTTAACCTAGGATTACACTTCATTCCAATCAGTAGCCGACACCCCCCTTTCCCACAAGAAATCTTTACCTTTTCTGAAATAGATCAGCAGGGATATCAGTAAGGCTGATATTGTGGTGAAATATATATACAGTGGATTGCAAAAGTATTCGGCCCCCTTGAAGTTTTCCACATTTTGTCACATTACTGCCACAAACATGATTCAATTTTATTGGAATTCCACATGAAAGACCAACACAAAGTGGTGTACACGTAAGAAGTGGAACGAAAATCATACATGATTCCAAACATTTTTTACAAATAAATAACTGCAGTGGGGCGTGCATAATTATTCGGCCCCCTTTGATCTGAGTGCAGTCAGTTGCCTGATGAGTGCTAATGACTAAATAGAGTGCGCCTGTGTGTAATCTAATGTCAGTGCAAATACAGCTGCACAACCACTCAGAGGTTGTCTAAGAGAATATTGGGAGCAACAACACCGTGAAGTCCAAAGAACACACAAGACAGGTCAGGGATCAAGTTATTGAGAATTTTAAAGCAGGCTTAGGCTACAAAAAGATTTCCAAAGCCTTGAACATCCCACAGAGCACTGTTCAAGCGATCATTCAGAAATGGAAGGAGTATGGCACAACTGTAAACCTACCAAGACAAGGCCATCCACCTAAACTCACAGGCCAAACAAGGAGAGCGCTGAACAGCAATGCAGTCAAGAGGCCCATGGTGACTCTGGACGAGCTGCAGAGATCTACAGCTCAGGTGGGGGAATCTGTCCATAGGACAACTATTAGTCATGCACTGTACAAAGTTGGCCTTAATGGAAGAGTGGCAAGAAGAAAGGCATTGTTAACAGAAAGCATAAGAAGTCCCGTTTGCAGTTTGCCACAAGCCATGTGGGGGACACAGCAACCATGTGGAAGATGGTGCTCTGGTCAGATGAGACTAAAATGGAACTTTTTGGCCAAAATGCAAAACGCTATGTGTGGCGGAAAACTAACACTGCACATCACTCTGAACACACCATCCCCACTGTCAAACATAGTGGTGGCGGCATCAGGCTCTGGGGGTGCATCTCTTTAGCAGGGACAGGGAAGCTGGTCAGAGTTGATGGGAAGATGGATGGAGCCAAATACAGGGCAATCTTGGAAGAAAACCACTTGGAGACTGCAAAAGACTTGAGACTGGGACGGAGGTTCACCTTCCAGCAGGACAATGACCCTAAACATAAAGCCAGGGCAACAATGGAATGGTTTAAAACAAAACATATCTATGTGTTAGAATGACCCAGTCAAAGTCCAGATCTAAATCCAATCGAGAATCTGTGGCAAGATCTGAAAACTGCTGTTCACAAACGCTGTCCATCTAATCTGACTGAGGTGGAGCTGTTTTGCAAAGAAGAATGGGCAAGGATTTCAGTCTCTAGATGTGCAAAGCTGGTAGAGACATACCCTAAAAGACTGGCAGCTGTAATTGTAGCAAAAGGTGGTTCTACAAAGTATTGACTCAGGGGGCTGAATAATTACGCACACCCCACTTTGTGGATATTTGTAAAAAACTGTTTGGAATGATGTATGTTTTTAGTTCCACTTCTCACATGTACACCACTTTGTATTGGTCTTTCACGTGAAATTCCAATAAAATTGATTCATGTTTGAGGCAGTAATGTGACAAAATGTGGAAAACTTCAAGTGGGCTGAATACTTTTGCAACCCACTGTTTGTATGTTTATGTGTGTGTTAGTGGGTGTGGTTATAGATAATGGCAGTTGGTGCTGTATGTTTTTTTTCCTTGTCTGTCAGTAGTAAAGATGCTGACCAGCAGGATTGGGGTGGATCAAACAGCATGAATGAAGTACATGGCGAATATCAACCCTTTCTTGATCTCTCTTCTATTTTTTAACTCCTCACTTTGCAATGTATCTACAGTAAAAAAAAAAAAAAAAAAAAAAAAAAAAGAGAAAATCCTTCTTAGCATTTCCCATTCTAAGTGTGGCTATTTTGAAACCAACCTATGTCATTTCCTCCATTAGTCCCCTCTCTGCCTGATTTGCCTGCCCTTCACTATAGAAAGTGCATTGTCCCAGCGTGAGAAATATTAGCCAATCAGAGAGGAACAGAGGTGTGGGAGGGAAAACAGGAGGGAAAGAGGCTTCAGCCAATCAGGCTGCATTAGTTAAGTCTGAGTGAAAGTAGAAAAGCAAAAAAGAACAGCCCAGCATGCCCTGCAACTTCCTTTTTGTGTACCAAATTTTGTGTGTACCAAATAAGAGTCATGTAAACTGGGGAAAGATCATTTATCTACAAGAGAAGCAATAGTGATTTTAACTTTTGGATTGCCTGGTTAGCATCCGTATTACTTGTTTACCAGATAAAAATAAAGAATTGATTTTTGATTTCATGCCCGACAGTTACACTTTAAAGTCCCTCTTTAAATGATGAAGCTTTTTTTTTTTTGGTAACACTGAAAAGTAAAAATAAAATACAATGACGCATTTGGAAAGGACAGAGAATGGAGAGCAGGAGGGCTGCTCACACCAGTGGATTTTATGAGTAATAAAAGAGGATTAAATCTGGAAGTCTAATGTAAATATGCATAAGAGTGGATGAAACCTCCAGCTGCACTGAGAGCACAAGTACAAATACGGCGGCAGCAGCATGAGGCCAGACCTCAGCAGCAAACACTGCATATCAATGAGGCCAGAGGGAGGCTCTTTAAGGATATCAGAATCAGTATTAGAAAGCACTGAAGCAAATGAGCTTCAGGGAAGGAGGAGGCGGATCATTGAGGGCCAATTTAAAGGGACACCGTCACTTTCCTCTCTCTTGGCAAGTAGACAAAAGAGGCTGGCACTAGACAACGTGCATCCATCAGGGTGTCCACCTTTGGCTTGGCTACTTGTGCTCAAGGTGAGATACAAAGTCCAAAAGCAGGGAGGAAAGCCAGGCATTCTGCAATCTTCAAGCTTTATTTTAAAAGGTTACTGGCACACAGGGCCGGGCCGAGGCAGAGGCGAGAGAGGCCCCAGCCTCAGGGCGCAGTGTAGGAGGGGGCACACAACTCACTCAGCTATCATTCCCCTATTGTGATTGAAGCAGAGAGAAATAAGAAAAGGGGATACATGGTATGGACTGCAAGTCAGATAACTAAAGATTTAGATGTTGGGGGCCCTGGGGCACCTTTTAGTCTAGTAGCAATCAGGGTGTGACGGCTGGGGTGGGAGGGATGGAGGGGCGCACTTTGTTGTCTCAGCCTTGGGTGCTGGAGGACCTTGTCCGGCTCTGCTGGCACATGAACAGACGGATAGAGACAATAGTGGGGGTACAAGCAGCGGCCTGACACGGAAACGTCCACTTCCTCAGAGGTCTATAGCCAAATGTCACTTAGCTAAGGGCTTTTGGACTTTTCTCTTTCTGCTATAAAGGGCAAAGTGTCACAGTGTCACTGGATTGGTGCCGAGAAGGAAGAACATGTAATTTATTTTTTGAAAGTTTTGCCCTTAAGGGCCCTTTCACACTGGGGAGGTGGTCAAATTGATGCACTGCTATGGCACTCCGATGAAAACCTATGGGGGAATTCACATTATCTGCATCATGATGCACTGGAAGTCCTCAATCTGACGTGCTTCCAAAACTACGTTACCGCGCGTACTTGTGACCCTCTGCGTCGGGCCAGAAGTCATGCAAGTCTATGGCGACACATGTAAGTGTAAACATCAACCGCAGGTTCTACGCGTCGCGCATAAACATATTTTTTGCAATACACTTCTGCTCAATTGATCACTTGGCTGACAGGAAGTGAGCGTCACACAGGGAATACCGCTTGGTGACAATATTCCCTGAGGGCCTATTTCTGGTGGTGCAGAGAGGCTGCCGCACCGCCAATATGCAGCGTGAAACTGGCCTCAAGGATACACAAGATGACATGTGACATGATGAGATAGACACATCCAAAAAACATACAGATAAGTTAATTGGCTTTCCCCTAAATTGGCCCTAGACTACGATGCATACACTACACCAGGCTTTCTCAACCAGGGTTCCCTGGAACCCCAGGGTTCCTTGAGGACTCTGCAGGGGTTCCTTGGCATTTTACCCCATCGTGGGGGAAGTATAATAGAGCACACTATAATAGGTGGTACTATAACAAGAAGCACTAAATTGGGGGGTCAGGAGACAGTATAATGAGTGGCAGTGTAATAGGAGATAGTGAAATTAGCAGCCTAACCTATTTAAAGACCATGCCTCCTGAAAAATAAATATAGGGGTTCCTTGAAACCAAAAAATTGTTTGCAGGGATCCTCCAAGGTAAAAAGGTTGAGAAAGGCTGCACTACACGATACACACAGACATATGACTATGGCAGGGATTAGATTGTGAGCCCCTCTGAGGGACAAATCGTAATAAGACTACACACACACATATATATATATATCTCAATCACTGTATATCGCTGTAGAAGAACTCAGCACTTTATAAATACTAAATATTAATAATAATGTGTATGCACAGTGCCAAGCACACAAATAACTAAACTGTGTTAATTTTTTCCTATCTCTGCCCAATAGAGTTAAAAATCAGGTATGTAAGTGACAGTTTCTGTCCGGGTTGGATTATAGCATAACCCTCACTGATAAAGAATTGGAGCCATAAAACACACTTCTGGCAGAAAATGGCTTCTGAGAGCAGGAAAGAGATAAAAAGGGTCAATACTTCATAATTCAATGAATGTGTCATTGAGCAGAAACAATGAAACAGTAAAAACGTAAAAAGTCGATTTTAAAGGGACCCTGCGCAGTGTTAGAAAAGGGAAATTTGGCCTTTCCTAGGGTTTCCTCCAACCCCTGTAGCCTGTTAGGTCCCCCGAAATCCTCTTCGCCCTTTCCATGGTCCGCTGGCGGCTCCGGTAATCAGGAAACTTCAAATGAAATTGCGTGTGCATGCCAGTTGCCGTAAGCATCCTGCGCATGTGCGGTTTTCTAAAGACTGAACCACGCATGTGCAGGACGCTTAGGCCGAGCGACGTGAAGGATGACGCGCATTCGCAACTTAAGCCAAAGTCACAGGATTACCGGAGCTGCCAGTGGGACCACGGAACGGACGAAGAGGAAGCTGGGGGGCGTTGCAGGCTATGGAAAGGGGGGGGGGGGGGGGGGAAGAGAGATTCGCCAGGTCAGTCCAGATTTACTTTTTCTGCCACTGCTCAGGATCCCTTTACAAATAAAATAAGACTGTTGGATCATTCTTAGGAGAAGGAGGAGAGATACAACGGTTTATCTCAGTTTATAAGTTGGAGTAGAAGCAGCAGGTTGGCACTGCAGTATGTAGCTGGAAGATTGCCCGGGCAAAGGTGGCTTGTACATGCTTCCTCTCCTTGTTAGTGTATGTAGTGTGCTCTAGCGTACATAGGAGTTGCAGCATGGGATGCTGGCACTGCTACAAAACAGACTTTATCCAAGTCTTGCTGTTACATAAGTGTAAACACACACAGTCCATAAACGAATTGAAAGGTGAAAATACTAATAGATGGAAAGGTGGCACTGGTAGTGGGGGTGGGTGCTGGGTGCTGGGTACAAACACCTAAGCAATCACGCATGCACCGCACGCACCTGAAATGTACAAGAACTACTTGAAGAACAAAGAAGAGCAAGTAGTCATGACTACCAGGGACAGACCTCCAGCAGCCTGAGTTCAGCCACACTGAACATAACAGGGACCCTTGAAGGCCAAGAACACTTGTGAGCAGCCCCCCTGGGCTATACGGAAAACATGTTGGGGTGTCAGGAACCATTGGGTTTTGTACAAACTGCCAACTCCACCAAATGTTATCATTAAAGGACAACTGAAGTGAGAGGGACATGGGGGCTGTCATATTTATTTCCATTGAAAGCAGTTGCCTTGTGTGCTGATAATCTTTCATGCATAAGTTTGTCTGATTCACACACCTGAAACAAGCATACAGCAAATCCAGTCAAACATCTGCTCTGCATGCTTATTCAGGGTATATGGTGGCTAAAAGTATTAGTGGTAGAAAATTAGCAAGATAGCCAGGCAATATGCATTGTTTAAAAGGAAATAAATATGTCCACCTCCATATCCTTCTCACTTCAGGTATTCTTTAAAGAGACACTGACGCGGAAAAAAATTATGATATTATGATTTGTATGTTTAGTACAGCTAAGAAATAAAACTTCAAGATCAGATACATCAGTCTAATTGTTTCCAGTACAGGAAGAGTTAAGAAACTCCAGTTGTTATCTCTATGCAAAAAAGCAATTAAGCTCTGCAACTTTCAAAGTCATGGAGAGGGCTGTTTTTTGTTGAGTTTTATTATCTCAACTGTTTCTGAACTATTTACTTTTTCTCTGCCAGAGGTCATTAGTTCACAGACTGCTCTGAAAGAATCATTTTGAATTCTGAGTGTTGTGTAATCTGCACATATTATAGAATGATGCAATGTTAGAAAAAACACTATATACCTGAAAATAAAAATATGAGAATATTTTCTTAGCTGCTAAACTTCTAGTAATTATTCATAGTACACAACCAATTCATTATATCATCTTTTTTTTCCGCTTCAGTGTCTCTTTAAAGGGAACCTAAACTGAGAAGGATATGGATTTTTCCTTTTAAAATAATGCCAGTTGCCTGACTCTCCTACTGAGCCCGTCTCTCTAAAGGTGCGTACACACATGCGACTATAGTCGTTTGTAACGATCATTCCCCGATCTTTACTAACGACAATCGTTACAAAAAACGAACCACCGACTATTAAGGCAAACGACGAACGAGCCAAATCGCTACAAAAGAAAGTTCTGTCTCGGCGGATTTTAACCAACGACGATCGTTTGCAAAAGTAGTACATCGTTGCAAACGGTCGTTCGTACTAGGCTTGACATGCGCATTTCACAATTTCTCCCTGAAACTTCTCATTTTTATGCGCACGCGCAATAGTTGCTTTACGTGATGTAACGTTCGTTCTAACGATCAGATCGTTACACACATTTAAAAACTAACTTTACTCAGGTCGTTCTTTCATCAATTAAAAGCTCGTTCGTCGTTCTCAACGAACGATCGTTGTCGCATGTGTGTACGTAGCATAATACTTTTAGCCACAGCCCCTCAACAAGCATGCAGATCAGGTGCTCTGACTGAAGTCAGACTCGATTAGCTGCATGCTTGTTTCAGGTGTGTGATTCAGCCACTACTGCAGCCAAAGAGATCAGCATGACTGCCATGCAACTGGTATTGTTTAAAAGGAAACATCCATATCTCTCTCAGTTAAGATTCCCTTGACCTCCCTGGAGGTGTGGACTAATAGCTGAAAACGGCTCATCCAGCAGTTCTGAGTCCCTTTGTTTTATACATTCAAAATCGTGTTCGTATGACTGGCTATCAGTTGCCTGGCTGTCCTGCTGATCATCTGATGCCTCTCATTGTTTTAGCCATAGGCCCTGACCAAGCATGCAGCAGATCAGGTGTTTCTGACGTTATTGACAGAGCAGACAAGATTAGCTGCATACTTGTTTCTGGTGTGATTCAGAAGCTACTGCAGCCAAATAGATCAGCAGGGCTGCCAGGCAACTGGTATTGTTTAAAACAAAAATATGGCTACCGCCATATTCTTTTCACTTTAGTTGTCCTTTAAGGCCAAAAACATTCCAAATAAAAGCAAATCTGTTTACCTTATCAAGGCTGCCAAACTATTACTATTATTGATTTATAAAGAGCAAACACATTCCGTGTCGCTGTACAAAGTCCTTCAATGCTGACCCGCCAAACCCTGGATCCGTCTGCTGGCCAATTGGATCTGGCTCAAGTTCCTTTTACTATGGACTATTAACCAGGGCTGTGGAGTCAGTACAAAAATCATCCGACAACTCAGTTTATGAAACCACCGACTCCGGTTTCAGGTATCCAAAACTGCTCCGACTCCACAGCCCTGCTATTTACAAAGGACTTTCTACCCAAATTCTTAAACTGATAATTCCAAAAGGACACAGTAATTCCATAGACTGCTCAGGCTCAGCTAATATCCAGTTATTATCTCTGCTTTATTTTTCCCAATATTTTACCATATCAATCTGATCCTTTGATGCATAATTTTGTCATTTTTCTGTTATTTTTATGCATCATTTTGTTATAAAATAAACTATTAAAAAGCGCTTGTTCTGAACATTCTGCCCTTCGGAGAGAACGTTACCATAATTATTTTTATTATTATGTATTGTTCTATCTAGTGAAGTTTAAAGGTGTACAGAGGCGCCGGAAGTATAAAAGTGGCTAAAAAGGTTAAAATGTTCTGGTTGCGGCGGTGGACCAGCTAACCATAAACGGACAGAGGTGCCAAGCATCACTCAGACTACATGCTGTGTTGTTGCTCCTGTCTCTTATTGCCTGAAGAAGCGGGTGTTTTGCCCGTGAAACGCGTTGCGACTATTGTTTGGGAGCAATTGAATAAATTGTGTATTTATTTGAAAATCAACAGCCTGGCTGTCCGTTTATGGTTAGCTGGTCCACCGCCGCAACCAGAACATTTTAACCTTTTTAGCCACTTTTATACTTCCGGCGCCTCTGTACACCTTTAAGCATTTAGAAGTCCACCCTTGATGGAAGGGTGATCTACCCTACAACTTCCTCTATCCACGGAGAGCGACGTTTTACTCCTGAGTGGGGACAGGCTTGTTCTCCCCACCTGCCTTAACAGTGGTTGCTTCAGAGGCAACCCTGGTTTGTGAGTATATTACTTACGTTTCATTATACCTCCCATTCTCTACTAATACATACTACACTATATTGGGCTCTCGGTCTTCCTTCTTTTTATCTAGTGAAGTTGTTGAAATAACCCTTTTTTCCTACAGGACTAGCTAGAGAGTTAGGCCCGGTTCACATTAGCGTTTGCCAACGGAACCGGCCGTACAGATCCGCGGTCCGTTCTGCTGAGCGGACAAAAAAATGCTGCAGGACCCAATTTTCTGGACCGTTTTGCTCAGCGGAACGGACACGGAAGGTTTTGCAGCTACATAGCAACAAATAGAAAACTGACAGTTTGCAGAACATTGGCTGTAAAAACGGACAGTTTTTCCTGATCCTGATGGCCGGATCCTTACGGCCGGCTCCGCAGAAAAACGCTAACGTGAACCGAGCCTTAGAATTGCTTCTTCACAAGTAGACTAACCAGCAAGCTCATGGTGAACCAGAACTCATTGGAGTGTGTAAGGGACTACAATGGTCCTAAAAGCCCCCTTACTAAGATGTTATGGAAAACAGAAGTTTGCTTTCTTAAAACAGAAAATATTTGCGATCATTCAGGTTGAAGTGAGCTCCAAGATGTCTTCCATTATACATCACAGCTGAATATATGCAAATTAACCATTGTTGCCCTTAGAAGCTAAACACACCTCCAGATCCGCTGGAGTGCAAGGATGTGTCAGCTGTATGGCTTGTACAGAGCCATAATAATCCAACATGCATACAGACTGTTTCGGATTGCCTCTATGGAGTAGGACTTGTAACACCCAGAGGTACAGACTAACCAGCAAGCTCATGGTGAACCAGAACTCATTGGAGTGTGTAAGGGGCTACAATGGTCAATACCATGCACTGATGAGGATCAACCAATCCGAAACAGTCTGTATGCATGTTGGATTATTATGGCTCTGTACAAGCCATACAGCTGACACATCATTGCATTCCAGCGGATCTGGAGGTGTGTTTAGCTTCTAAGGGTACAATGGTTCATTTGCATATATTCAGCAGTGATGCACTGGGAGACATCTCAAGCTCACTCCAACCTGAATTATCACAAATACTTTCTGTTTTAAGAAAGCAAACTTTTGTTTTTCTTCACATGCGAATGCGAAGTGGTGGCAGCTAACCTGCTCTCTATACGAGATAGCAGACTATCGATTCTACATACAATCAAAATTGTATTGTGTGTGGACTCCACCAATCCAAAAGATTACTTTGTCTGCAGTGTTGAATCCCCTCAGTGTCTAAGGGCTGGATGGTAATCTGTGACAAAGGGGACAGGAATTGGAGGGTGACGTCACCATTGAAAAGCTGTGAGCACAATGCACAGCGTGCCGTAAGCAGATAAGCAGACACAAGAGAGAGGCGACAGCCAGATTTGGGTCTTGAGGCATCATCAACAAGCAACAAATGGCTCCGTAATCGGCACACGCTTCCCTCCTAGAAAGCATTTTGCATTAGTCTTCTGGCAAATGGATGGATATAGACGTCTCAGTGCCAGGGCACCAGTGTACACCCCAAGCCAATGGCGTAAGCTATCAAGCGGAATATATGAAACAGAGATAAGCAGCGATCTGCGCATCAAACCTCTCAGGCACCATCATGGAACGCAGATAAGCCGGTCCATGTCACAGAAAGCCGCTTAAAATAATACTGCAAAGTCTGCGTGCTGAAGGGCGGGTGGGTGACACGGGCAGCGGCGGATGCGCCTTTTCAAGGAACGCGGACTTTGGAGGTATAATTGCAATGTTTACCCTCAAGCAGTTTTTGAAATGACTTTCAGAGTTTGTTCTATATACTCCTTTCCTCTCATGAAAGCAGCCAGGGAGGCAGATAAATATACCAGCGCAGTACAGCATCTATGAGATGACCCACTAAGAATTCAGTGCTGTCTTGTGATTCAGATAGCCCAGAAAAATACAGAAGCCATTATAAGCTGATCTGTGCCTTCGCCCTTCTGTCTAATTCAGCCAAATACCGCCTGGGCAAAGCCCCTCCCCCAGCCTGCTGACTGGACAGTGCAATTAAAGAGACTCTGAAGTCTCCTAAAAATGAGGTTTTTACGTTAAAAACCTCTAACATAATTGCCCCTCCTAAAAAGCCACATCCCAGCGGCTGAAAACTCTATAAATCACCCCTAACACACCGGGTAAAATCCACAACTTTCTTAGTTGTGGATTTTGCTGCCCGGGGAGGCAGAGCTTTGGGCTGTAGCTCTGCCTCCATGCGCATCATTCAGCACTGATCGCCGCCTCTCCCCGTCACTCTCAGTGAAGGAAGACTGAGAGGGGCGGAGAGAGGATCCACGCGTGTAGAGCCAGAGCTGCAGCCCAAAGCTGTGCCTCTATGCGGAAGGAGCCCCGCGATGTGCCCCAGGGAGTTTGGGGTGATTTATGGAGTTTTCAGTCGCAGGGATGCGGCGTTTTAGGAGGGGCAATTATGTTAGTAAAAAACTCATTTTTAGGAGACTTCAGAGTCTTTTGTCAGCCACAAAATCAAATTCCATCCACCCACTGCTCTGTGTTTATTATGCAGTCTAGATCCTGACCCTGCAATCAAGCATTCCAATAGAATCATAATTGTTTTTGGTGTAATTAATCTCATCTCAGTCAGCCTGGCTCCTTTCTTATAAATTGCCCGTAAGACGGAAGCATTCCATCTTCCCTCCCACATTCCTACTTCTCACTGATTGGCTGAGGGCTGTTGAGTGTGACAGGAGGCTGAGAAGGGAAATACACCTCACTCCTCTACAGAAGCTGCTGAAATATGATCTATGCTGTGCTCGCCTATTTACAAAGCAAGCTACATATGACAGTGCAGTTACTAGGAGGAAAAAAAAGAGTAAGGGGGAAATGACATCAGGATTGGCTTCAGTCAGAGGCAGTAAAGATGGGAAAATGCCTGGAATCGTTCTCTTTATTTACTGTATAAAAATCACTAAAATGAAAACTTGGACAGTACAATACATATGTTATGTAAGTAGAACAAGTATGTATCTAATTATATACGTGGGTTGTTTTTTTTTTGTTGGAATAGTGTGGCTGTCCCTGCTGCTTTAAAGAGCAACTACACTGCTCTCTCTGTGCTAGATTAGCACCCAGCACTGTTATCATTGGCCACAGACAAGTTTAATCTAGCATGTGCCTGTAGCTTATGTACACACAGTGCCCCCCACAAAAGTAAACAGTATTAGTAATCCTCCACAGGCTTCCCATGTCCTGGACATCAACCCCCCCGCTACCCGGGACTCTCCTCTTCATGTATCAGCACTGCTTGTGTAAATAAAGTTTAAAATATTCCACTTGCGTGGCGGTGGCCTGCCCCCACCTCGTAATCCACATCCTGATTGGTGGCTGCAGAGTTGAGGGGCGGGCTCTGGTCACACAGGTGGGCATGCATAAAGCCCTTGCGGCAATTTAAAAAAAAAAAAAAAAGTCACCCGGGCCCATTCTGACAGGAAGGCGGAGCGATCACTTGCCTGAATGGATGACGTTAGCACAGGTATTTATTTCACCCTGCAATCCCCCATTTCTCCATCATGCAGACATGTCATTACAGGCTCTGTTTATTTTCACTTTAGGTACTCTTTAACCTTCTAGGTACCGCCAATATGAGATCCCACGCCGCACTTGTGGCTATTCTAGCCTGATGCGGCTTAGGATCTACGCAGCCCGCCATTTTTGCTCCCGATGCGATCGTGCGCACCCGAGAGGGGAGATTAAGCTATCATATGACAGCTGACATCTGCCCTCAGTGATCAGAAGCCATCATGTATGGCTTCTGATCACGTGATCACTATGATCGCCGGCGGTTCATAGTGATCACTGTGCCAGCTGCGGCTGTGGGGGAGGGAAGAAGAGGATTCACTTACCTCCCTGACGTTCCCACGACGATCGGCGCTCCCCTCCGCTCTTTCCGGCATCCCCGCTCGCTCTGACGACAGTGCCGGGTCCCGGCTTGATGACGTCATCAAGCCGCGACCCGAAACGGAGAGTCAATACAAGCGGGGATGCCAGCCGGAGCGGATGGGTCTACTGCGGCGCATTGCTGGAGCCTGGAGGTGAGTAAAGGCTGCCAGGGACAGGGGGGGCACCTGGCCACACAGGGAAACACAGCCCAACAAGCCCTAAGAGGGATCCGGCTGCCTGACTCTCCCCCAAACGCATGCCCCCCCCCCCCCCACCCACCATGCATAAACGC
>NC_090647.1:74842312-74864812 GCF_040937935.1 Hyperolius riggenbachi
GTGTGCTCTGTCATAGCAGCATGCCCTGCAGCTGCTGTGAAGAAGCAGGAAGCAGGACAGCGGCCTTCTCTAGTGGCGATGTATATCGCCGTTACCAGGGGAACCACTGTCCTGCTTCCTGCCTCTTCACAGCATCTGCAGGATGTGCTGCTATGACAGAGCACTCAGGAAGGACAGGGGGCCAACAGGACTGTAATAGAGGAAGCGGCCGCCAGCTCGGACGGTACAACGAGTGGCGTCCCCGGGAGGAGGGGGAGGTGAGCGGAATGCCTCCCCAGGGCCCAAGCTGTCTGACGCAAATGCGTCACTTGGCGTCATGGGCCAACCGCCCCTGCTATCAATTACTGTATTTTACTGTAATGTTTAACACAGAGTTCATGATAAGCATATAGAGTGGGGTAGATTACTGCATTAGCTAGGCCTATTTTTTACATTGAGTCTCAAGCAACCAGAAAGCACACTTATCGGGCATCAACCGATCCCCATCAGTGCCGGATAACTGCAAGTCAACTGTAAATATTTTTTCAAAAATGTGAGCAGAGTACTCACTGTTGTGACTATTTATACACAAGGAAATAAGATCCAGAGTACTAGGGTATAAGTGTAAGAAGACAGACATCCGTATGACAGCAGCACACAGACGCACAGATGTTGCGCTTAGCTTGCTCTATCAGAGACGCCTCGCTTCAGATACATCTTTGTCCAACGTGACGCCTCACACTGGATTACAGCAGAAACGCCTGAGGGAATTCAGCTCTCTTTGCCAAACACATTGTAACTTGCTTTACCGCATTAACGTCAACAGATTGGGCATTAGATATTCAGATAAGACTGCGGATACTCTCGCTACGAGTTTGTCAGGACTCCCGGCGCACTCCCCTCCGCTGCATATTACAAAAGACAAGTAAAAAACATTTTTATTCACCACAAAAAGGAATAAATAGAGTTGCCATTATCTATCCTGCTGCTCGTATGAAACATGAAAAACAGACGTAAGCGAAGGGATAATAATCCTCGCCGGAGCGCTTTGCATTCTCCATCATAAAGGATCGCTCTCCGCAGACTGCGCACGCGATGCAACAGAGATTATTCCACGGAACACAACAGGAAGGATGCCCTTTGTAAAATAACAAGATGGAGATTTAAAAAACTGTCTGCCTGGAGGAGACACAACTCACTGAGGTCCCAATCCACATGGCAGCTTCTCCAGGACGGCTCAGAGAGAGAGCTGCACCAGACTGCATCAGTCTGCAGACCAGTGTGCGGTCTGTACACAACACTTCAAAGAGAAACTGTAACCAAGAATTAAACTTCACCCCAATCAGTAGCGGATACCCCCTTTCCCACGTGAAATCTTTACCTTTTCTCAAACGGACCATCAGGGGGCGCTGTATGGCTGCTATTGTGGTGAAACCCCGCCCACAGTGTGATGTCAGCGCCTCACAGCTCTGAGGTACTTACATCACACTGTGGGAGCGTTGTTGCATTGTGGGAAATAACAGCGGTTTCCAACTGCCAAAAAAGCAAGCAGCAGCTACTTCCACTGGCATCACCTGCCAGCAGTAAAAATGTTGTCAAATGATACATTTCAGAATGTAAATCAGGGAAAGGAAAGACTTTACAATGAGCAAACACTGACTAAATCATTTATACATAATTATTGTAAAAATTAAGCACTTTTTTCATTACGTTATTTTCGCAGGTTTTCCTCTTTAAGAACTTGTTCACACTGAGGGCGTTTTGCGGTTTTTTTAAGTGCCGATGATTTTGAAAATCACCCTAAAAGCGCTTGTGCAAGGATTCCCTATGCCAGTGTTCACATCTGAGCCGTTTGTTTCCGATTCGCTCAGCAAACCGCTGCCTGTAACATTTTTAGGGCGATTTTTCTAAAATGGAAAGTATAGCAAAAACGCAAAACGCTCACCAAATTGCTTTGTACGGCGATTGCGTTCGCGCTTTTAAGAAAAAATACATTGTATTTATTCTTTTCCGGGTCAAAGAGTTCACTTCCTGAATTGCATCAGGAAGTGAAAAAATAAATCGCTCTGCAAAAGCGCTTTAAAAAGCGCTGTACACAAAATCATAGCTCGCAGGTAAGCGCCGGGTGGGGGGGGGGGGACAAAATCACTCTCAAAATTGCAAAATGGGGCCGTCAGCGATTTCAATTTTAGATGTGAACAAAGCCTTAAAGAGAACCCCGAGGTGGGTATTTGAAATCTTAAGAGACCACAGAGGCATGTCCTGGTCCCAGGTCACGGCTTAGCATCCGATTGGAGGAGGCTTGGGTGCTTTTTACGGGGGGGGGGCACAGGAGACCCGGAGGGGACTAGAGGCGGCAATAGCCAGATCCAGAGGCATGTCATTATGCACAGGACATGCCTCTGTGGTCTCTTAAGATTTCAAATACCCGCCTCGGGTTCTCTTTAAGGTGCCCATACATCAAATGATGTAGGGGCAGATTGACCAAGAGGTAGATCTGTGTCTGATCCGAGAGAGATCTGTTGCCTGCCCATACACCACAGGCCAATGGCTAATCGATTTCAGCGTGAAATCTCTTGAGAGTTGGCCTTGGGACGCCGCATCTGCCACCCCTTAATATAAAATGTGCTCCCCAGTGCCCCGTGCAGTATACTTGACCTGTTGGTGTCTGCCGCTGGCTCCGTCCACATACACACACCCCATGTGGTTGCTGGCGTAACATGGGCGCATGTGGGACATCACACAAGCGCCCACATACACGCCGGCAACCATGTGGGGAGTGTGTATATGGACGAAGCCAGCATCGAACACCGACAGTTAAAGTATACTGCATGGGGCACATTTTACATTGGGGGGGGGGGGGGGGGGGGGGGGGTAAGCGCCAGGGGTTCTATTGGATTTGTCAGAGGTGCCTGGCTCTTCTACTGACCACATATGCTATTGCTCCGTTGTTTTTGCCTGATGAAGAAGGTTCAAACCTGCGAAACGCGTTACATAGTCTCCCGCAGTATGTAAATAAACTTGTTGTACAAATTAGCAATTTTTGTGTCTGCTTGGAGGAGGCAAGTCCCCCACTGCCGCCTCTTGTTTAAATTTTTTTCTTTTGGCGCCTCTGTATCCATGCTATGCTATATTAAGTGCACCCCTGGTGGAGGGAGGGGTGTTGCCTCCTTTTTTTCTCATCTACGGAGAGCGACTTCTTAATCCTGAGTGGGGTCAGGTCTCATCTCCCCACCTGCCTATACAGTGGTTCTCTTAGGTAACCCTGCTCTGCGGGTAATAGCTTATTACTCTATCATACTTCATTTCTACTACCTGTACATACTACACTATATTTGGCTCTTGGTGTCCCTACTCTGTGTTCTTGTTCAGATATAACACGTGTGTGGTTCTTTAAGGTGGGCCTACCTTTATATTTTAAACTGATATTAGAGGGGGCCTTCTCTCACCCCTTTATGCCTACTCACTTGCAGACTAGTCTGGCAGTTGGACTGTACCAATTATTTAGTAATTATTAGTTAGTATTTATTTAGTACCAACATCTTCCGCAGCACTGTACAGAGTATATAAATGCATGTCACTAAAGGTGACATGATACAATAAAATGATCCGATTTTACCGCACTTCCATAAAAACAATCAGATTTTCCAAAAAGTCTAAATTTTTTTTTTCATCCGAACAAGAAATCTGATCGGATTTCCCGTTTTTATCCTATACAAGTCTATTGGGAGCTGGATTTTTCTGATCAATTTTTATGAAAATTGAATGGTGTGTGGCAGGGCCGGGCCGAGGCATAGGCTGGAGAGGCTCCAGCCTCAGGGCGCAGTGTAGGAGGGGCGCAGAATTTATTCAGCTGTCATTCCTAATTGTGTTTTAAGCAGAAAGAAATAAGAAAAGAGGATACATAGCAGTGACTGCAAGCCAGATAACTAGAGATTAAGGTGTTGGGGAGGTTGTGGGCCCTGTGGCGCCTCTTAGTCTAATAGCAATCAGTGTGTGACGCTGGGGTGGGAGGGATGGAGGGGCGCACTTTGGTGTCTCAGCCTTGGGTGCTGGAGGACCTTGTCCCGCCTCTGGTGTGTGGTAGATTGTCAATTTCCTTATATATACTTCCAACAGAGTTTTCAATCTTTTTTTTATAATTGGGTAAACAATGACCACAGGTGTGTGGTACATTGGTCAGAATTTTTTGAATGTTACAATCAGTCAGAAAAATTGATTGCAATTCTTGAATTGAAAAGATATTTAAAAAATGATATGGTGTGTGTGGCCACCTTACAGGACATCTGAGGTGCCATGTGACATGATGTACAGTGCCTAGCACACAAAACTATGCTGTGTTTTTTTTTTTATCATCTGACTGAAAGATTTAAACATCAGGTATGCAAATGACTTGTTTGTGTCTGGGTCAGACCATAGTGTAACCCTCAGTGATAAGGAACTGCAGCCATAAAACACTTTCCTGACAGTAAATGGCATCTGAGAGCAGGAAAGAGATAAAAAGAGTCAATAGTTCATAGATTTTCAGCTCTGGCATAATTCAATGCATGTGTCATTGAGAAGAGGTCATGAAACCGTAAAAACTTAAAAAGTAGATTTAACTATAAAATAAAATTGTGGGATAACTAAAAAACAAAAAAAAGTCATTTTTAGAAGAAGAAAGATAGATACAATGGTTTATCTCAATAGTTTATTTTCACCTTGGATGTCCTTTAACTGTCCCTCAGAGGAGCTCACAATCTAATCCCTACCATAGTCCTATGTCTATGTGTGTATTGTGTAGTGTGTGTATCCTAGTCTAGGGTCGGTTTTGGGGGGAAGCCCATTAACTTATCTGTATGTTTTTGGGGATGTGGGAGGAAACCGGAGTGCCCGGTAGAAAGCCACGCAGACACGGGGAGAACATACAAACTCCTTGCAGAAAGTGCCATGGCTGGGATTCGAACTAGGGACCCAGTGCTGCAAGGTAAGAGTGCTAACCACCACACCACCATGCTACCCACCAATGCTATTTAATAAATGCTTTTAGTCTTCGCAGCATCCAAAGGTAGAAACAAAAAAACCCGACAACACATTTTCACCTCATTTTTTTTTCTTTAAACGATCCCTTTAAGTAAGCTGATGGAAATCGAGTCCTGACAGGATGAGAATGCTCCCCCGAGGGTACAAGCGCGCAGCCACGACGAGGTCCGCCAGCTGCGGGACGCTAGAGAGGCTTGCTGACCTTCATACTACCCTTGTTAGAGACGATGTTTGATTGACGGCAGCACTCGCCTTCATTGCGAGTTACAGCCTCTCTACCTGCAGCCATGATTGGATAGCGATAGAAGAAGAGCTCTAGACAAGGCAGCCTTTGTGGAGGCAGAAAGACTTCAGGCTAATAAATGGGAGATCATGACAAGGGATGTATGATGAAGCTTGAGGGGATAATGCAATGACAAAGGGAACCGCCCTCTTTCCAAATACACACAGGGATGTAAGTGTGTCAGGCCTCAGCCTCCCCGAGACGCCACACGAGTCGCTGACAGCACATCACTGCACTTGTGTTTAATTGCAACGGCTTGGGGGTATTTTGGAAGGCGGATATTAAAGGGGCCCTGAGCAGAGGCATAAAATTAAAATCTGGACTGACCTGGGGCATCCTCCTGCCCCCCCCCCCCCCCCCCGTAGCCCGCGAGGTTTCCCGGCATCCTCTGGGTCCCTTCCATGGTCCCACTGGTGACACTGTTAATCTGACAACTTCTGCTGAAGTCGTGCATACACGCTCCCGGCACGTCATCACGTCGGTCCCTGTAAGGGCCCATTTACACTTAATCAGTTGGTGTGCGTTAGTGCGCATTGGTATGCGTTTTTTCCATAGCAGTGCATTGGGAAGAAGATTTCAGTTAAAACGCGTTAAAGCAGTAGGATCAGCCATACTATGCCAGGGAAAAAAACACATATATAAGTAGATAAATACTTGATCTACTTACACAACACATGTATTGTACTGTTAACGTTTTGATTTCAGTGAATGTTATATAGTAAATGACGAGAATTCTGTTCCTGGTGGGGGCCATGTCTTTTGCCCACAGTTAAGGCTAATCCTTATGTCATTTCTGCCCTTCATTTTTTTTGTCTCCTCCAATCGCTGAGTCACCTCAGCTTTGCTTGTAAACACAGGTGAGTAGGGGATCACGTTTCAGATAAGCAGCAGGCAGGGAAATAAAGGGAAGAGGAGGAATTTATTATAGATAAAAAGAACCCCCAGCATGCAATTCTTTGGCACCGACTACTAAAGAGCCAGTGCTCCTAAGGTATATGATAACTCCAAGTTATAACAGCAGAGAAAGTTTTGAATGCAGGATTAGCATCTTTATCACTTAATACACTCAGACCAGTTGCTGTTGAAATTTGATTTTTATGGTGATGATACCGCTTTAAGTGTGAAAGGTGCCATAGGACAAGATGGGCATTACTTTGAAAATCGGTTTTCTTTCCGTTTTAACTGAGAGCAACTGATTAAGTGTAAAAGGGCCCTCAGGCTCGATTCACATTAGAAAATGTGAGCCAAACGGATCCGGTCTCTGCTTCACTGGATCCGGATGGCTCTGTGCACATTGGCAAACGGATTGTGAAAACTGATCTGATCACCGATGGATAGGATCGGTTTTCACTCTGTTTGCCAGCAAATACATACCCGATGGCAGCGGCTTCCTCTTCTTGCGCTGTGATTACATGACGCGCAGTCACATGACCCGGAAGAAGACGGAAGCCTCTACCGCCGGCCTTTAGGTATGTTTTAACCTCCCTGGCGGTATGATAAATGCAGCTGCGCAGCCGCGGGAGGGTTTTTTTCAAATTATTATTTTTTTTTTTAGCATGTAGCTAGCTTAGCGCTAGCTACATGCTTCCTCCCTCCTGCGGCGTCCGCCCAGTACCCACCGATCGCCGCCGGCGCCGCTTGCCCATAAGGAAAACCCGTTCTGAACGGGATTTCCTTGAGGGCTTCCCCCGTCGCCATGGCGACGAACGGAGTGACGTCATCGATGTCGCCGACGCCGTGACGTCACAGGGAATCCCGATCCACCCCATAGCGCAGCCTGGGCGCGATTGGCTGCGCAAGGGGTATGCGGGAGGGGGAGGGCCTGTATCGCGGCGGGTAGCGGCGCATCGGCGATCAGACCAAACACGCAGCTAGCAAAGTGCTAGCTGCGTGTTTGAAAAAAAAATTATGTAAATCGGCCCAGCAGGGCCTGAGCGGCACCCTCCGGCGGCTTACCCAGTGTCACACACGGGGTTACCGCCAAGGAGGTTAAGGCCCGGTTACCCTCGTTCACCAAACCACCCGGCTGCTGCACCCTCCCTCACCCTCCCGTCGCTCAGGATCACTTCGGCCCATGCTCCCATCCCCCGCGGAACGGTCCATTTCTTCACCAGTGTGAAGAAACGTTCAGTTTTCCATTGCCTCAATGCTGCAGTATTTTTTGACTGGTTCTGTTCCGCTGGACAGAACGGTCCGGAAAATTACGGTCTGCAGCATTTTTTAGGTCCGGGGAACAGAACGTACAGAATGTATCCGTACCAAGGGACACATGTGAATGGATCCATAGGTTATCATTGGATCCATTCACATCCATTCCATTTGTACAGTCAGGCCCGGCTCGCTCATGAGGCGGGGTGAAACTTTTGCCTCAGGTGGCAAACTTCCAGGGGCGGCATCCGCCCGTCCGTGGGTGCGGGGAGCCGGCCGGCAAGCTGGAGGGGTAGCTGGCAGGACGGGGGTATTGGGCCTAGCGGCGGGGAGAGGGGTCGGAACCCACCCTCCCTCGCCTGGGTCCCCCGATCTGCGCTCCCCTCCAGCCTTAAATCGAAGCAGCCGCTATTTGTAAGAGGCACGGGCGGGGAGGACTCACCTCTTACTCGTTCCAGCGTGCGCTCCACTGACGTCACTTCCTGCAACGCTGCAGGAAGTGCCGTCAGTGGAGCGCACTCTGGGAAGAGGTGAGTCCTGAGTCCTCCCCGCCCGTGCCTACTAATAGCGGCTGCTTCGATTTAAGGCTGGAGGGAAGCGCAGATCGGGGGACCCAGGCGAGGGGGGGGGGGGGTCCGACCCCCCTCCCCGCCGCTAGGCCCAATACCCCCGTCCTGCCAGCTACCCCTCCAGCTCGGCGGCAATTTTATCAAAATTTGCCTCAGGCGGCAAAAAGTCTAGGGCCGGCCCTGTGTACAGTATACATTCCGGTTACGTTCCGCGGAAAAACGCTAATGTGAACCTGGCCTAAGTGTCCTGGTTCTTGAAAGACTGATGGATTAAAGACTGAAGGACTGAGGCTGGGATTAATAGATTAGGTTGTTAATACTTGCTATAATGGAAAAGGTCCACTTGATTTTAGCAGCATATTGGGATCGTCAACAATCGCTGGCAATCCCAAAAAGCTCTACGATAATGAAAGTCAATGCAGGTGAACCCACAGAATTACGGAAATCACAACCGCGGGTCCTGCAGCATTTTAAGAGTATTTGCGCTCCAATACCAAGAACAGGATCGCTGCAAAATACCTATATAGATATTTTACCGAATAAACCATGCCCCCCCCCCCCAAAAAAAATATCACAATATCTATCGGGCCAAGAAATTGAGAAGTCAGACAAGATCTAAGTAGAATTAGTAATATAGTTCAGGAACGCTTTAAAGTGGACCTGAACTCTTGCACAGGACAGAAGGAAAACAGAGAAACGTACCCTGTATGTATTTAGAGAGTTTAGCCGGTCTAAGTTAGCAAGTTGTAATTTGATCTCTCACTTGTGTCACATGACTGCCTATGGCAGAGATGGCAGATAATCTCATTTGAAAGTACAGGATGTTAAGAATATGTCTGCTTCCATGAAAGCAGGAAGTAGATACAGTGCAGATTTATTGCAGGATGTGTATCAGCAGTAACAAAGAAATGTTTTTCTTTAAAGGTTATTATGCTGTTACATATCTTTTAGAGCAGAGAGGAAGTTCTGAGCTCAGGTCCGCTTTAAGGGGAAAAAAACATTTTACAGCAGACATGAATAAGTAATGCTGGTGAAGTACATCGGCTTCAATAAAATAACAATTAAAATTTAAACACTAGGTTCCACTTGACAACGTTTGCCCGAGGCCACCGAACCAACAGGAAATTCTAAGAAGGATTAGAGGAGGCTACGTGACTCGATATTTATGCAAGTTTCAGTCTCCAGAAACAAAATGACCTTTTCCTCACAATTCCTAGGTTGGCTCCAAAAGCCGAGGTGGTGTTTAGAGACGTATCATTTACTCAAGGTTTAATTTCATGCGCTGTGCAAAGAACTTTGTATAAGAACATCTCAAAGCATGAGATGATACGTTTTATCAGGAGGGCAAGACACCACAGCCTCACCGGCAGCCTCTGGCAGGGATGGTGAACACCGCAGACCGCCACGTCAGCTGGTGCGGACCACAATGCAATTCTCTCTTCAGCTCACGGGCAGCCTCTAGCAGGGATGGTAAACACCGCAGACCGCCACGTAAGCTGGAGAGGACCACAATGCAATTCTCTCTTCAGCTCACCGGCAGCCTCTAGCAGGGATGGTAAACACCGCAGACCGCCACGTCAGCTGGTGCGGACCACAATGCAATTCTCTCTTCAGCTCACCGGCAGCCTCTAGCAGGGATGGTAAACACAGCAGGCCGCCACGTCAGCTGGAGCGGACCAGAATGCAATTCTCTTTTCAGCTCACCGGCAGCCTCTGGCAGGGATGGTAAACACCGCAGACCGCCACGTCAGCTGGTGCGGACCACAATGCAATTCTCTCTTCAGCTCACCGGCAGCCTCTAGCAGGGATGGTAAACACCGCAGACCGCCACGTAAGCTGGAGAGGACCACAATGCAATTCTCTCTTCAGCTCACCGGCAGTCTCTAGCAGGGATGGTAAACACCGCAGGCCGCCACGTCATCTGGTGCGGACCACAATGCAATTCTCTCTTCAGCTCACGGGCAGCCTCTAGCAGGGATGGTAAACACCGCAGACTGCCACATCAGCTGGTGCGGACCACAATGCAATTCTCTCTTCAGCTCACGGGCAGCCTCTAGCAGGGATGGTAAACACCGCAGACTGCCACATCAGCTGGAGAGGACCACAATGCAATTCTCTCTTCAGCTCACCGGCAGCCTCTAGCAGGGAAAGGTAAACACCGCAGACCGCCACGTCAGCTGGAGAAGACCACAATGCAATTCTCTCTTCAGCTCAGGGTGTTTACCATCCCTGGTAAACACCGCAGGCCGCCACGTCAGCTGGTGCGGACCACAATGCAATTCTCTCTTCAGCTCACTGGCAGCCTCTAGCAGGGATGGTAAACACCGCAGACCGCCACGTAAGCTGGAGAGGACCACAATGCAATTCTCTCTTCAGCTCACCGGCAGTCTCTAGCAGGGATGGTAAACACCGCAGGCCGCCACGTCATCTGGTGCGGACCACAATGCAATTCTCTCTTCAGCTCACGGGCAGCCTCTAGCAGGGATGGTAAACACCGCAGACTGCCACATCAGCTGGTGATGACCACAATGCAATTCTCTCTTCAGCTCACGGGCAGCCTCTAGCAGGGATGGTAAACACCGCAGACTGCCACATCAGCTGGAGAGGACCACAATGCAATTCTCTCTTCAGCTCACCGGCAGCCTCTAGCAGGGAAAGGTAAACACCGCAGACCGCCACGTCAGCTGGAGAAGACCACAATGCAATTCTCTCTTCAGCTCACTGGCAGCCTCTAGCAGGGATGGTAAACACCACAGACCGCCACGTCAGCTGGAGCGGACCAGAATGCAATTCTCTCTTCAGCTCACTGGCAGCCTCTAGCAGGGAAAGGTAAACACTGCTGACTGCCACGTCATTAGGAGCCGACCACAATGCAATTCTCTCTTCAGCTCACTGGCAGCCTCTAGCAGGGAAAGGTAAACACCGCAGACCGCCACATCAGCTGGAGAGGACCACAATGCAATTCTCTCTTCAGCTCACCGGCAGCCTCTAGCAGGGAAAGGTAAACACTGCTGACTGCCACGTCATTTGGAGCCGACCACAATGCAATTCTCTCTTCAGCTCACCGGCAGCCTCTAGCAGGGAAAGGTAAACACCGCTGACCGCCACATCAGCTGGAGAGGACCACAATGCAATTCTCTCTTCAGCTCACTGGCAGCCTCTAGCAGGGATGGTAAACACCGCTGACCGCCACATCAGCTGGAGAGGACCACAATGCAATTCTCTCTTCAGCTCACTGGCAGCCTCTAGCAGGGATGGTAAACACCGCTGACCGCCATGCCAGCGGAAGCGGACCACAATGCAATTCTCTCTTCTGCTCCATACATATCAAACATTAAAGGGTACCAGAGATCTTCATAATGGGCATATTTATACTTACCTGGGCCTTCCTCCAACCCACGAGGTAAGTGAGCTCCCTCGTGTGTACGAGAAGAATCGGCGCGGGAGACTTGGACGCAGGATACAGTCTATATGGCTTATCCTGCTCCTGCACAAATTCCGTTCTATGTTGAATACTATTCCCCCTCCAGGCCGCCATGGAGTGTCCCGGCATCACGCGCTCCATCAACCCGCTCTGCGCCTCGCGGTAGTACTGCGCAGGCGTAGAGCGCTCCCGGGCATGGAAGCATGGCGAGAGGCTGCGGGAACGCGAGGGGGTGTACGCGCGACTAAGCCGCACATGTGCAGAGGAGCGCGACTAAGCCGCACATGTGCAGAGGAGCGTGACTGAGCCGCACATGTGCAGAGGAGCGCGACTGAGCCGCACATGTGCAGAGGAGCGCGACTGAGCCGCACATGTGCAGAGGAGCGCGACTGAGCCGCACATGTGCAGAGGAGCGCGACTGAGCCGCACATGTGCAGAGGAGCGCGACTGAGCCGCACATGTGCAGAGGAGCGCGACTGAGCCGCACATGTGCAGAGGAGCGTGACTGAGCCGCACATGTGCAGAGGAGCGCGACTGAGCCGCACATGTGCAGAGGAGCGCGACTGAGCCGCACATGTGCAGAGGAGCGCGACTGAGCCGCACATGTGCAGAGGAGCGCGACTGAGCCGCACATGTGCAGAGGAGCGCGACGGGACAGATCAAGCATTATGGAGAAGTAAACTACACTTTTGCTCACTGAGAAGCTGGTGTGCAAACTTATCCTTGGACTATTCGGCCAGATTACTGCGAGCGACTACAAGTGAACGGAGAAGATGGCGAGGGAGCCCACACACCTCAAGGGACTGGATGAAGCCCCAGGTAAGTATAAATATGCCTATCATGAAGATCTCAGGTTTCCTTTAAAAAGATCACTGATCGAATCTGCTATGAAATCGATAGCGCAAATGTTTACCGATCAAACCGATTGATTCAATCGATCTGTCCCGGCGGAAAATTTGAGCGCGGGCAGGTCAGGAGCGCGTCATTTGCATCGATCGATTTGGCGATGACCAACACAGCATAGCGGCAGCAATACATTACCTGTTCGCCGGCACAAGTCCCCGGTACGTGCTGACACTTTCTCAGGCTGGCATGTCTCCTCATTACTTCCTGTCTCCTCCTGTTACAAGCCAAAGTCCAAGCAGTAGAGCGCCCTCTACTGTTTGTACTTCCACTTGTCACAGAATGGGACAGGAAGTGAAGAGGAGACATGCCAGCCGGAGAAAGTGTCAAGCTGAAATCTATTCAAAATCTGTGTGCAGTAATGAGCAGCTATTAGATCCCTCTGTGATCAGATTCGATCAGAGAGTGTTCTATCTGTTGGTCGATCTGGTGGCAATCGACCAGTGCATGGCTGCATTTAGAGTAATTACTGAAATTTTACTTTTGGGAGTATAATCCCACTTTAAAGACTAAAAAATAAATACAGTATATTCTGGCATATAAGACTACATTTTAACCCTTGAAAATCTTCTTAACAGTCAGGGGTCGTCTTATACGCCGGTTG
Source organism: Hyperolius riggenbachi (assembly GCF_040937935.1). Taxonomy (NCBI): domain Eukaryota; kingdom Metazoa; phylum Chordata; class Amphibia; order Anura; family Hyperoliidae; genus Hyperolius; species Hyperolius riggenbachi. The sequence continues at coordinate 74,855,245 of NC_090647.1, forward strand.
TCATTAATGCCGGGTGATACGCCCTATCCTGTTATTGACTCTCAGATCTCGCTGCGGAGGACTGTAGTGAAGCGGTGCAGGCGCACATGTGCGAGATCTGAGAGGCAGAGAAAGAGGTAAATAGGATACAAGCTCGGGCCAGACGGGTGAAAGAGGCGTGTTTTATGGGCACAGCGCGATCTATTCTTCCATACCGCTCTGATAAACAGGGAGACAAGGAGAGTTGACCAATCCACTTAGGGAGAGGGAAAGTTGACCAACCCTTCGCCTATATATTGTTATATACTGAGTACCACATACAGTACAGCACCAGTATCTGTTCATACATAGCACCAGTATATGATATTTTGGTGTGCGTTGGAAAAAAGGAGTAGTCTTATATGGCGAGTATATCCCAAACTCTATATAATAACTGGAAAAATTGGGTGGTCGTCTTATACACCAGAATATACGGTATATTGAAATCATGATATTTTCACAGTCTATCCCCAGTCACATCCCACTATGGCAGATAGCAAGCTGGAATAAGCACACAGACTCTCCAAAGAATAAGATGTAGCCTATAATGGCGAAGCGGCAGCCGGCTGATAATTACCGGCTTCCGGAATCTTCAGCACCGCTATGCACCTTTCACACATAAAAATGGATTTAGAAAGCATATAAAAGGGACATTCTGCTGGCTGGAATGAGGCATTAACCCGACAGCTCTGTAAAAATGACATCCCGCTAATGCTATACGCCGAGACCGCGTCCCACCGCCACGCCATAAAACACTTTTATACTCCTGAAGGTAGCGATGAATTCAGACGAGGGAAGGACAGAGAACAGAAAAGACCACAAAAGACTCTGATCTGCTCGGCATGCACAAAGCAGAAACCCCGCACCGGCACAAAGAACGTCATAAAATATGCAAGCCTTTGAAAAATGCGAAGATACCAAATTAAATGTTCCCAAATACAAAGGGGGAAAGATTTGGACACTCAGAGTGAATTACTCCCATCTGACGCCTCAATAAGGCGGCATAAATTGCTCCCATAGAAACAGTGTTCCTGTGCCGGCCACGCTACCAATAGCAAGGCGGGTCATTAAGAGCCACAATCAGAGCTCAAAGTCTCAGATTACTGAGGACTCCTCACAGTGATGTGTAACAGGATGTACTGCGGCAGAGCTGGACACGAGCCATTCTCCCAGCACGTTCTGCGAGTGGCCAATGTACTCCATGTCTGCTTCACACAGGCGACTGTCCTTTCCTAGAGCACTCTTGTAAAGTATCACATGTACTCATTTTTCTTTTGATCTGGATCCAGCGTTTACTACTTACTGACTACACAAAAAAAGCCAAAATAATGAGATTTACTGAATATTCCTGATCAAAAGAACTAGAATAAACGCAATTTTGATCTTAAAAGGTTACTTCGGTCCTTAATGAATTCTGTAATTGTGTGAGGGAAGGTGCGCATAGGCATACCGCACCGCCCGTGACAAGGCGTCTGTCTCCGTTCATCTGTAAACCGTCCCGTTCCAAAGTCCTGGTCGGTGGGGTCACAGCAGGCGCAGTATGTCTGCGGGAGTACGTGCGCACTATCACAGGAAGTCGTACCAGGCGCACATGCCCTCTGCCCCAGACATACTGCGCGCGCATGCGCAGTATGTCTGCTTGGGCACCTGGTGACCACGCTTCCCGCCGACATCGAGACCAGTGTGAGCGCTGGCTACACCTTTTCTCGGGAGTGTGCTTGTACTCCCATGGACATACTGTGCCTGCACCAACCAGGACTTTGGAAAGGGCTGCTTTGCAGCTAAATGGAGACATACGCCAAACCACAGGAGGTGCGGTAAGCCTATGTACAGGCGCACGCACGCACACACACACTTAAGGACTAAGGTATCCTTTAAAGTGCTATTATTCTCCCAATACATAAAACAACATTTGAAAGCATTCCCAAGTATTTCACGTGTTTAAAATGTATTTTTACTGCAGAGTGTAGTAGCAGCTTCCTTATCTCTTGTCAATGGCAAAGACAAGAATCTCTCTGCCTGTGTCTTCCCTTTGCCCCCTCCCTCCCTCTGCTGAATAGACACATCGCCCCAGCAACTGCTTATTCACAGGGAGGGGAGTCAGAGTGAAGACACAAGTACAGGGAAATTCTTGCCTTTGCCGATGACAAGAGATAAGCAAGATTCTACTGCAGTCTGCAGTGAAAATAAACCATTTTCCACAAAGGGAATTATTGGGAATGCATTCAAATGTTCTTTTATGTAACTATGTAACTAGTTACTGAAATTTTTTGTTTTGGAAGTATAATCCCACTTTAAAGGGTACCTGAAGCAACATGATGCGATAAACGAGTATGAAAAGTCCAAATCCTACTACACTCTAACTCTTAGTAGCACCAAAGTCCCCCAACATAAAGCACCAAACATTGGTAGGCAGAGTGATCCTCTTCCAAAAACATTAAAAACATAATTAACCACTTAACAACCTCTGCCACGCTTATCTACGCCCCTTTAAAATTCACCTGAGTCACAGGGGCGTAGATAGGCAACTCCTGTTTATTTTCCTGCTGTGCGCGATCGCGTTCGCGTGCGCGATCGCGTCCGCGTGCACGCGGACGTGCATACGCGTCGGGCACCCGCTGGTCTGTGATTAGCTGATGTGAACATGTGTTCACAAAGCCAATGACAGTGCTTATTCATGCAGAATGTGTGTAAACATTGCATCAGTCTCTATGCTGTTACAGTTACTGAGATCACTCGTGAGAGGATCTCAGATAACTAATACAGCATTAGTGACTGATCAGCATCAGTGAGTTTTTTTTTAAATAATTTATACCCCCACTAAGCCCATTAACCCTTGCCTCCTTTAAATGTGAAAATTGCTGTGGTTTTTAGGTGAAAAACCCCGTAGTAGAGAAGTGGTTAAGCAGCGTAACCCATTAAATCCCCTAACAATATGCCCATTGGTGTAGAGCCATCCTAACAGTGGTCTCCCCATCCCCCTTCTAGCATTTCCGGGTAGTCTGGTGCCCCTACTCCTCTTTACATTATGCCTTGGTGGTCCAGAGGTCTCCTATCCCCCATACAACTTCCCTGGTGGTCTAGTGGTACCTCCTTCCCCATATAGTTACCTTCGTGGTCCCCCTCTATCCTTAAAGGAGTAATCAGGAAAAAAAATAAGTTTCAGTTACCAGGGGCTTCTACCAGCCCCATGCAGCCACCCTGTGCCCTCGTAGTCACTCACTGCTGCTCCAGTCCCCCGCCGCCAGCTAGTTTTGTTTTTGCCGGCCTCGGGGTCGGCGGGCCGCATTGCGTACATTTTTACGCATTCCTGCTGATGCAAGAACAGCAACACATACATTTTTACGCGTTCGGTGGTTCAATGCGTAAAAATGTATGTGTATCAGCGGGAATGCGTAAAAATGTACGCAATGCGGCCACCAACCCTGAGGTCGGCAAAAACGAAACTAGCTGGCGGCGGGGGACTGGAGCAGCAGTGAGTGACTACGAGGGAACAGGGTGGCTGCATGGGGCTGGTAAGTGAAACACTTCTTTTTTTTTTGCCTGATAACTCCTTTAACCACTTGCCGACCGCACACTCATACCGTGCGGCGGCAAAGTGGTAGCTGGAGGACGTCGCCAGGTGCCTCCCTAATTAATCAGGAAAGGCCGCACGCGCGAGCGGCCGTTTCCTGTTAGATCACAAAGCGGGTCTCCGTGAATAGCCTGCGAGCCGCTGATCGCGGCTCGCAGGCTAAATGTAAACGTAGGAGACGTATGTCTCCTTTGTTTACATTGTACAGCGCCGTAAGGCAGATCGGCGATCCCCGGCCAATCAGCGGCCGGGGATCGCCGCCATGTGACAGGGGACAGCCTGTCACTGGCTGCACAGGACGGATAGCGTCCTGTGCAGCCCCGATCACCGGGGGGCGGGGGGGGGGGGAGCAGGTAGGAGAGGGAGGGGGGAATTTCGCCGCGGAGGGGGGCTTTGAGGTGCCCCCCCGCAACATGCCTGCAGACCGGAGCGATCAGACCTCCCCCTGCACATCATCCCCATAGGGGGGAAAAAAGGGGGGCGATCTGATCGCTCTGCTTGTAACATGATCTGTGTCCCAGCACAGATCATAAAAAGTAGCGCTGGTCCTTAAGGGGGGGTAAAGGCTGGGTCCTCAAGTGGTTAAATAACTTTCCTAGTGTTCTAGTGGTCCCCCATCCACATTGATATTTACCGAAGGTTTAGTGGTCCCCTCAACTCCACATATCTTCCCTAGACATCCCTCCTCTATATATCTCCCCTCAGCTACCATAGTAATCTAGGTGTGACCGCATCCGCATATAGCTCCTCCCTAGCTAGCGTAGTAATCTAGTCATGACCGCATCCGCATATAGCTCCTCCCCCCCCCAGCTACCATAGTAATCTAGTCGTGACCGCATCCGCATATAGCTCCTCCCCAGCTACCGTAGTAATCTAGTCGTGACCGCATCCGCATATAGCTCCTCCCCAGGTACTGTAGTAATCTAGCCATGACCGCATCTGCATATAGCTCCCCCCCCCCCGCTACCGTAGTAATCTAGTCGTGACCGCATCCGCATATAGCTCCTCCCCAGCAACCGTAGTAATCTAGTCATGACCGCATCTGCATATAGCTCCCCCCCCCCCAGCTACCGTAGTAATCTAGCCATGACCGCATCTGCATATAGCTCCCCCCCCCCCCACTACCGTAGTAATCTAGTCGTGACCGTTACAGCAAAGGATAAAGGGGCGGCCAAACAGCCGTTTCATGGGTCCCCCTGCTTCCTCAGAGACAACGAAGGCCTCTAACGAAGCGGGAGGACACGCAAAACAACTGTTAGGCCGCCCCTTTCTCCTCCTTTGCTGTAACTTTATGTACTTCCTGGATTAAAAATTACTGAAGCATCCACACTGGTGCCCGGCTCTTTCTACCTTTCTTTTGGTTTCATAATATATAAACATAAGAAACTTACTGATTCTGTCTCGCCTTCATGAATGCCAAACACGTCTCTTCTCTTCACCGTGAAGATCTCGTCATCTCGGCAGTCATCATCATCATCCTCACTTGAAAACTGGATAATAGACTGATTTTTGTCCTTTAACCCCTGGCTTTCCTCAGGCTCTGAATCTTCCTCCTCCTCGCTAGAAAGGTTGTCTTCTTCATTCCTCTCTGCCGGAGTCTTTAGACCCAGCTTGGCTCTGAAGGTCTCAATTTCCTCATCACTGACAGTACCCGTTACCTCCGACTCTTTGCTGGTCTCGGAGACTGAAGACTGTGCGGCCTGAGCCTTCTGCAGGAAACGGACTCTAGGAGCGACGGCAAGACCCAGCGACCTGTACAGTGACAATTACCGGGGTCAGATATATCCACATACTGTACCACGGTATTAAAACACATTCACCATCAAGAGACCTAACCACACTTCAATTGTGTCTGAAAATATACACTAGTATTTAATATCTATGACATTCCAAAAGCCAATGGTGAACTGTATACAGTCAGGCTTTTCAAGAGAACCATAGATGAAATAAAGAAAAACTATTATACATACCTGGGGCTTCCTCCAGCCCCATACGCACGGATCGCTCCCACGCCGCCATCCACCGCTGCCCGCATCTACGAGAACCGCCTTCCGTCACTGACGTCATCGGAGCCAGTCTAGCGTAGGAGAAGTGCGCTGTTTGCGTATCTCTGCAGCAGCCGCTGGAGAGATAAGTAGAGGGCGCACTTCTCCCGTGTAGCCTGGCTCCGATGACGTCAGTGACGGAAGGCGGTTCTCGTAGATGCGGGCAGCGGTGGATGGCGGCGTGGGAGCGATCCGTGCGTCTTGGGCTGGAGGAAGCCCCAGGTATGTATAATAGCTTTTCTTTATTTCATCTTTGGTTCTCTTGCTTTCTGAGAAAAATACTCTGTAGTCTGATATGCAACTCTGGCTGCGCATTGAAGCAGACACCCCTTCTGCAATTGAGTTGTCCCAATATAGCTAAATCCTATCCTCAATAAATTACAGCTTTTGCCTCTGATATTTAACATGAAAAGTAGGAAAATGTTTACACAGCTACTTAGACATTATTTGTACACTGTCATTTTAGAACACTTGGTTATCGATAGTATTCCTTTTAATGCTGTCCTGATTTTTCTTGTGGTAGTAGGTTTAACCACCCTGGCATTCTATTAAGATCGCCAGGGCGGATGCGGGAGGGTTTTTTTTTTTATTAAAAAAAACTATTTAAAAAAAAACTATTTCATGCAGCCAACTGAAAGTTGGCTGCATGAAAGCCCACTAGAGGGCGCTCCGGATGCGTTCTTCTGCAATGAGCAGCCTTCCTTGTTTCACTTACCTCGTCGCCATGGCGACGAGCAGAGTGACATCATGGACGTCAGCCGACGTCCTGACGTCAGCCACCTCCAATGCAGCCCTTAGCGCTGGCCGGAACTGTTTGTTCCAGCTACGCTGGGCTCAGGCGGCTGGGGGGACCCTCTTTCGCCGCTGCACGCGGCAGATCGCCGCGCTGCGGCGGCTATCAGGTAGCACACGCGGCTGGCAAAGTGCCGGCTGCTTTTTATTCCATGCAAATCGGCCCAGCAGGGCCTGAGCGGCAGCCTCCGGCGGTAATGGACGAGCTCAGCTCGTCCATACCGTCCGGCTGGTTAAAGGGAAGGTTCAGGGAGGGTGGGCAAAAAATAAAAATCAAATTCCACTTACCTGGGGCTTCCTCCAGCCCGTGGCAGGCAGGAGGTGCCCTCGCCGCCGCTCCGCAGGCTCCTGGTGGTCTCCGGTGGCGCGCCCGACCTGGCCAGGCCGGCTGCCAGGTCAGGCTCTTCTGCGCTCCAAGGCCCGGAACTTCTGCGTCCCACGCCGGCGCTCTGACGTCATCGGACATCCTCCGGGCTCTACTGCGCATGCGCAGAACTACTGCGCATGCGCAGTAGAGCACGGAGGACGTCCGATGACGTCAGAGCGCCGGCAAGGTAAGGTAAGTGGAATTTGATTTTTATTTTTTGCCCACCCTCCCTGAACCTTCCCTTTAAGGCTGTAAATAATCTTTTAGAGCAAAGAAGAAACACTGAGTTTCAGACCACTTTAACCTTACTGAAACAAAATAATAGTTTAAAAAGGACCACTATTGCGAAAAAAGTAGGCAGTTAAAATCTGACAGAACTGACATGTTTTGGGCCAGTCCATCTTTTCATGGAGGGTTATCAGGGTTTTCTTTGTTTTCAAAAGCATTTCCTGAACAGCAGTTTAATTGCCAAAATAGTAAGATACCAGCCGGCCTCCCTAATCACTTGCACACTATTTTGTCAGTTAGACTTTGCAACTGCTGTTCAGGAAATGCTGTTGAAAACAAAGAAAACCCTGAGAATTCCCCATGAGTAGATGGACTGCAAAACGTTTTAAGCGATAGAATCGCACATCGATGGTAGAGCAGTGCTGGTGTTGGAACCCGTATCAGCGATAATCCAGCAGTCAAAAGAGGGATCCGCACAGTCTTCAAGGAACAACGTGCTTTTATTGTTCCAATGCACACACATAATACACCAAATTGTCTCAGCCAACGATTTGGTGTGTATTATATGTGTGCATTGGAACAATAAAAGCACGTTGTTCCCTGAAGACTGTGTGTGGATCCCTCTTTTGTCTGTTGGACTGCAAAACCTGTTGGTTCTGTCAGATTTTAACTGCCTACTTTTTTCGCGATAGTGGTTCTTTAACTTACCTGGGGCTTCTACCGGGGGCCCTGCAGACATCCTTTGCACGCGCCGCTACAAACCGATCCTCCGGTCCAACGCAGCTGCTCAGTTTTTGGGCCACTGTGCCTGCACGGCACTGGTCACGAGCGTCCTTGCACATGCATGTGGAGGACGGTGACGTGGGCGAGGACGCGCATGGCCAGGGCGGCGCAGGTGTACTGGCCCGCAAACTGATCAATAGGCAAAAACAAAATTGAGCGGCCGCGGGGTCCCTGAGGATCGGTTTGTTCTGGTGCGGGCACAGGACATCCGCAAGGGGGGCGGTAGAAGCCCCAGGTAAGTTAAACGCTGTTATTTTGTTTCAGTTAAGGTCTCTTTTAAAGTTAGAGGCACCCTTTAATATTTTTAAATGTTTAAAAAATTCAAATAAACTGAACCAGGTACGAACATTTTCACAATGATAAAAGATGCAGTAGAGCGAGGGGGCTTACCGAGCATACTCTGCAAGGGGCAGTTTGAAGACATCAAAAACCTCCTTGTTCTTCATGAGGTAGACGGCCCTCAGATAAGACACAAAACACTGCCAGGAAAAAGGATCATTCAGGCGGGTAAATTAGAACATAGCAATATATATCTCATGACAACAAACTACACCACTATAACCTTCATTCTCCACACAGCCAAATTAGGTCTCCACATATCTCAACATACAGGAATTACCACAAGATTCTCCCTGCCTCCACACTTTTCTTCCTTCTAGCTTTCAGTTATGGTACTTTAAGGACCACTATTGTGAACATAAGGTTAATTTTGTAATGAGATAATTAAAAAGTAGTATTTTAATATACAAGGCTGCATCATATTTTTTTTTCAGTCACAGAGAATTCCAGTGTCCAATCAGAGCACCACTGACTACTTGTTAGAGAGCAATGGAAAAGTCCATGTCAAAGAGCAGCCTTCCAGTGAGAAGAGAGCAGCCTTCCAGTGAGAAGAGAGCAGCCTTCCAGTCAGAGAGCAGCCTTCCAGTGAGAAGAGAGCAGCCTTCCAGTCAGAGAGCAGCCTTCCAGTCAGAGAGCAGCCTTCCAGTCAGAGAGCAGCCTTCCAGTCAGAGAGCAGCCTTCCAGTCAGAGAGCAGCCTTCCAGTCAGAGAGCAGAATTCCAGTCAGAGAGCAGAATTCCAGTCAGAGAGCAGAATTCCAGTCAGAGAGCAGAATTCCAGTCAGAGAGCAGAATTCTAGTCAGAGAGCAGAATTCCAGTCAGAGACAGAATTCCAGTCAGAGAGCAGAATTCCAGTCAGAGAGCAGAATTCCAGTCAGTCAGAGAGCAGAATTCCAGTCAGTCAGAGAGCAGAATTCCAGTCAGTCAGAGAGCAGAATTCAGTCAGTCAGAGAGCAGAATTCCAGTCAGTCAGAGAGCAGAATTCCAGTCAGTCAGAGAGCAGAATTCCAGTCAGTCAGAGAGCAGAATTCCAGTCAGTCAGAGAGCAGAATTCCAGTCAGTCAGAGAGCAGAATTCCAGTCAGTCAGAGAGCAGAATTCCAGTCAGTCAGAGAGCAGCCTTCCAGTCAGAGAGCAGCCTTCCAGTCAGAGAGCAGCCTTCCAGTCAGAGAGCAGCCTTCCAGTCAGAGAGCAGCCTTCCAGTCAGAGAGCAGCCTTCCAGTCAGAGAGCAGAATTCCAGTCAGAGAGCAGAATTCCAGTCAGAGAGCAGAATTCCAGTCAGTCAGAGAGCAGAATTCCAGTCAGTCAGAGAGCAGAATTCCAGTCAGTCAGAGAGCAGAATTCCAGTCAGTCAGAGAGCAGAATTCCAGTCAGTCAGAGAGCAGAATTCCAGTCAGTCAGAGAGCAGAATTCCAGTCAGTCA
>NC_090647.1:74869812-74877312 GCF_040937935.1 Hyperolius riggenbachi
TCACTCGTCTGTTTTCTGAATGCGTTTTCTGCACAAAATGTGGGCTTAGGGGCCCCATCAAAAGTTTTGCAGGGGGGCCCAGTGTTTTCTAGTTACGCCACTGATGGCTTAGCAAGCACAGCACTTTGGGTTGTGGCCTGTTACGCGGCGGGTAGCGGCGCATTGGCGGCAAGCAGAGAAACATGCAGCTAGCAAAGTGCTAGCTGCGAGAGTCAAAGAAAAAAAATTATTCAAATCGTCCCACCAGGGCCGAGCTGAGCTCGTCCGTAACGCCCAGGAGGTTAAAGAAAAACCTTTGTTAGAGCTGATACAAATCCAATAAATCTGCAGAGTCTACTTCCTGCTTTCATGGAAGTAGATATAGGATTAACATCCTGTGTTTACAAAGCTGCCAAGAGTCCTGAGTTTACAGCTGAGACATTAAATTACACTTGTTATTAGTCACAGATGAGGGGGAATTAGGCAGGCTTAACTCTCTAATTACATACACGGTGCATTTCTCTAGGTTTTCCCCCTGTCTTGTGCGAGTGCTCAGGTCCACTTTAAGCAGAGCTGCTGTTTGGCTCCCCATCTTTGCACTCTTCAGACCACAAGGGGGCGATGCTCAGCTGTCTGGGAAGATGGCTGTCTGCAGCTCTCAATTCATGTACAATGGCTTATGAGCACCTAACCAGGTACCGTATAGCCCCACGCACTAGTTGTCCCACGCATAAGGCCACCCTCCCCACTATTGGCCTAAAGAAATAGACCAAAAGCCACATCCCAGCGATTAGCTGACCCCCACCCCCTTCCCCAATGTGGCACCGCAGCTCCCCATAAAGACTGTGTGTTGGAGCATGCCTTGGAAGCATTTCTGCCTCTCCTCACTATGGTCCCCGCAGCTCTCTGGTAGCTTCTGAACTGGCCAGTAGAGTGCCACTCTCACTCCCATGTGACTGCAGTGGACTTGGAGCTTTAGTTGCCAGTTTAGAAGTTGCCATGTAGATGCGTTGATGCAAGTTGGAGCTAGGACAGGTAGGTATGCTTTCTGCAGCATACTCCTACATCAGCTCTGTATAAGGGGGCCTCCCTGTTTGTGTAGCACCTGCGGATAAGCCGAGCCCGACCCCTTAAAATTAGAAAATTACTTACTTAAAATGATTTATGTGCCATTAGCTGTTCACATGGATGAACACAAGCTGGGCCTGGTCTCTTCCTCTTGGAAGAGGATGGCTGTGCTTGTTACTGGTAGATATATCAGTACCTGCTGTACCTGTTGAAGCAATACAGAATGATGCAATGCAAGTAGCAGCAGCCATGCCAACAGAACTGGCCACTAGCTCCTTCGTGGATGCTGGAATACACTACCTGCCCCCTGTCAGTGTGATCAGCAGGATGATGCGATCCAAGCAGTAGCAGCCACGCCAACAGAACTGGCCAGTAGCTCCTTGCTACAGACGATGTGATCACATTTACTTTTCACGCACGCACGCACACAAAAAGTCACATTTGAGAGCACAGAATTCGTAACTGTTAGTTGCTATATTTGGATCTTTGCCTGCAGATGGAATTAGAGTAGCCGTCAGTTAATCAGCAGCCTCCTAAGCCCTCCCTCCTTCTGGCATCTGCTGGGTTTGTACACAAAGAATAACAAGCAGTGGTCATTGAGCCCAGCAGAGATGAATACATACTTGATTTCGTTAATGGGCACTTTTTTCTCCTCCAGCTGTCGAATCATCCCTTTCACTTCAGACGGCAGCAGAACCAGCAAAGCCTCCCCGCCCTCCTTATACCTGGCGGAACAAAAACACAGCAAGGACACTTAGCAATCGCAGGAGAAGAAGCGGACCAGAAGTCTGTGCGCTGCCAGCAGCATGAATAATGGCCGCAGAGAGTGGAACTGGCAGCTGCAGGGGGGCAACACATACTCTTCAAATACAAAGTCAAATAGAAGAATACTCCATTAGGCTGCTGTTTAAATATTAGTTTAATCTGGGGCCGAAAGGCGTCCTTTCCTGACATTCATGCTCACAGAAGTGCCTACCGAGCACTTTATAGATACAGGTGATGGAGGTGAAGGTACTCATTTATCCAGGTCATACATCCAAAGCAGCCACTTAAACTGGATCTCATCGATCCTACAGAGAAATGTCTTCGGTTGTAAGCGCTGCTTAAAGTGTACCTGCGGCGACGTGACATGATGAGAAACATACTGTATGTATGTACAGTGCAAACCATATTACTAAGCAGGCCGTTTAACGTGTTTTATTTTGCTGCCTGAAAGAGTTAATTTCTAGGCATGCAAGTGACAGCATCTTGTTGGTACCTTGTCAGGAATATAGTAAACATCTCTGCTAAGCAAATTACAGCCATAAAAGTTTTCCTGGCAGAATACAACTTCAGAGCACACTTAAAGTGAACCTCCAGACTAAAAATCTACTCAGCAGCACTGAAAAGGCTTGGTGTGTCTTTAACAGTTTCACAGCATCAGAACTTTGTTTTCCTTACCCAAGCCTCATTTTTAGCTGCACAGAAGAAAACTGCCTGGGCATTTTTCCCCCGATGCTATGTAAAGCATGATGGGATTTCTGATGATGCTCTCGTTCTGCTGTTTTGGTGCACATTTTGTTTCCTCTAATTTTGAATTTGAGATTTGCAGCCAAGCACGCGCAACTGGGAGGGGTTTTCAGGACACAGGACAGTTGGAGCTGTGTCTTATGCTCCTCGTCACCGCCTTTCAACCGAAAAGATGGCTGCCCCCATGAAATCACAAATATTTGCCTGTTCTTATAAAACAGGGTGGGTAAGAGATTATATTTCCTATCTATTTTAATTAACATAACTAATGTAACTTAATGACAGTATGTTTGTTTAGGCTGGAGTTCCTCTTTAATAGGCTGCAACTGATTAGAGACAGTAAAACATTCAACCTACTTTGTAAATGTTTAAATATAAAAAAATAAAAAAAAGTCATTTTTAGGAGTAGGAGGATAAATAATGGTTTATCTCATCAGTTTATTTTCACCTCGGGTTCACTTTAAAGTCACTGGAAGTGAAAGGCATATGGAGGATGCCATATTTATTTCCTTTTACACAACACCCGTTGCTGGCTGTCTTGCTGATCCTCTGCCTCTAATCCTTTTAGCCATAGACCCTGAACAAGCATGCAAATCAGGTTTGACTTAAAAGACTGTGGAAGCCACAAAATAAATGTAGTTTTACTTACCTGGGGCTTCTTCCAGCCGCTAGAGGTCATTTGTGTTCCTTGGCGCAGCTCGGGGTTTTTGTGCATGCGAACGCCCACATCATCGGGAGCATACTGTGCGCGCGCGCAATACGCTCCCAGTGTCACGTGCAGTACGTCTGCAGGGGAATACGGAGATTCTTCCTCTATTACACATTCTTCATGTACAATCTGAACCAGGTTAATGGGTGATAGACAACACATCTGTGTTCAATGTGCACAACATTCTCAGTGGATTCCCTGCAGCTCTGTGGGGAGTGCATATGTAGAGTATAGTACTACTGTGTAACAAAGTAAACCTGAGACAGATGAAATTAAAGTTTTATACATACCTGGGGCTTCCTCCAGCCTCGTCAGGCTAATCAGGCCCTAGTTGTCCTCCTTCGCCACCTGGATCTTCTGCTATGAGTCCAGGTACTTGAGCCAGTCTGGTGTAGTGCGCATGCACACACTCCGCTGCCGGGAGCATACTACACCTGCGCAGCACTATTGCGCAGGTGCAGAACACTCCTGGCTGTGGAAGCGGCATGCGGCCAGACTGCGCTGACTGGCTGAATTACCGGGACTCATAGCAGAAGATCCAGGTGGTGGAGGAGGACAGCGAGGGAATGATTAGCCTGAACTAGGCTGGAGGAAGCCCCAGGTATGTATAAAACTTTTCTTTTCATCCGTCTCAGGTACCCTTTAATTCGTAGTCACCAAACCAAATTTTAACAACATATCAAATTATTTGATTGCATGAGCAAAGAGTGCGTACATTTGCATAAATCAGCATCAATGCAGAATGATTTCCATCTCATTGACCATCTCTATTAGTGACACGGCTACACATCAGGCTTTATACTTACAGCATAGATGTTATTTCGTATATATAAGAGATTCCTGTGTACACATCATATATACAGTCACAATCAGATATGTATATCTGACTTTAAAAATACGGGGACTGCTTTATTGAAGCAGCACAAGTAACTCATTTTGATTGGTTTATTTCATTTTTGTGGATTAAGCACAGCTATTACTATATGTATAAATTATTTATGATGACTATTATCTGAGAAATAGAACATTTTATCATATTTTCTATTTTAATTACAGTTTAAATTCATTAGGAGTCAGAGTCTGAGTCGGTGCATTTTTTCCCGACTCCGACTCCAGGCACCCAAAATTGCCCCGACTCCACAGCCCTGTTTAAATGTAAATAATATAGCAGTCTCCATATCCCTCTTCCTTAAAGAGGGAGGGAGGGAGGAAGGATCAGGCCCATTACTCCATAAACAGTCCCCCACAGGTCCACTTTAATGACCAGAGTGGGAATGCTAAAGCCTACTGTATGTGGGGGTTGTCTGCAGGCCTGATGTAAAGACAATATTACCCACAGCAGGGCTATGAGATAAACGCATCGTTCATAAAGGGGTACATGCTGGAATGATGTAGAGAGACAACACATGGGCTCTATAGTGCTAACATGCTGGATTACAGAGTTTGGCTGCAGTCCATCTTTCCAGAGGAAAGGAAAAGAAATAAGAATACACTCAGTTTTAAAGAGAGCCCATAAAAGTCCAGGCAGCGCATCTCCCTGCAAGGGAAGATTTATAAGGAGAAGCAATCAGCGGCAATAAAAGCTCAGATAGCAGAGTGGGCACTGCTGGGGAAAATGAGATGTTGGATAGTAAAGGGAACCTGTCAGAACATGATTATAATGTCGCGTACTATGAAATGTTTTTATACAGTGTAAGCTCCAGGGCTGCCATCCAGACAACTTCAGTATTAAAGTGGACCTGAACTCTTGCACAGGACAGAAGCAAAACACAGAGCACCCTGTATGTATGTAGAGAGTTTAGCCTGTCTAATCCCCCCTCATCTGTGACTAATCACAAGTTGTAATTTGATCTCTTCTGGTTAGCTGCTTTACTGTGGCAGCCAGCTGAATCAGCTAACACAAGATGCTAACAATATGTCTGCTTCAATGAAAGCAGGAAGTAGGCACACTGCCGATTTATTGCAGGATTTGTATCAGCTGTAACAAGGAAATGTTTTCTTTAAAAGGTTATTCTGCTGTTTCATATCTTAAAAAAAATTGCTGATTGTGTACATTGCAATTCCGCTGGATCCGGAAATTGGCAGAAGCTAATCAGATTCGGGAAGAGCCAGTCAATTAACTGGTGGATGATTAATTGCTCTGCGGCTGCCAAATGTATTTTAAATGCTCCTATTCTGCAGGAAAAAAAAATTCTTATAGGGTTCTGTTGTGCTGAAAACCAGAGCGCAGCTGATGCGATTGGGGTGCAACACCGGTCATACACTGCACAATGTATTCAGCAACTTATTGTAGATTAGAAATTAAAGAGCGTCTGAAGCGTTTTTTATTACCTCTTTTTATTCTGCAACCATCTTCAGCATTAAAATCCAAACTGTATTGCCGCATCCCTGCGGCAGAACAAGGTATTTATGCCCCAGAAATGCCCTAAATCGATTCCAGGATCGCAGCATTTTGCTTCCTGGTAGAGGCAGAGCCAAGCGCGGTAGTTCTGCCTCCTATCCTGTCAATCTCAGCTGATCTCCGCCCCTCGCAGTCTTCTTTCACTGAGAGGTGCGGGGAGGCGGAGATCGGCAGAGATAGACTGAGTAAGAGGCAGAGCTTTCCCCTAAATTGCTCTGGACTACAATACATACACTACACGATACATGCTGTACATAGACATAGGACTATGGTAGGGATTAGACGGTGAGCCCCTCTGAGGGACAGCTAAGTGACAAGATAATGTACAGTGCTGGCGCTATATACAGTAGAGTCTCAGTTATCCGGCACTGATGAGGATTGGCCGATTCCGGATAAGTGTGCTTTCTGGTTGCTTGAGACACAATGTTAAAAACAGGCCCAGCTAATACAGTACTTTAGCCCACTCTATATTCATACTTCAAACTCTGCTGTAAGTGTTACACTTGGGGGTAGCCTTGGAACTCAGTCTTTAAGTACAGCAGAGCCGACAGACAGACTAAGTTGGCCTTCCCCACAATGAGTACTACAGGTGATTTGTGCTGGTTGGTTGAGACTGCTGGTTAGTGGAGTTCCGGATAAATGTGACTCTACTGTAAATACTAAATAATAATAATGGTATCAAAGGGTTTGATTCATTAATTGTAACGCTGCCTGTAGAGTACCCGCTCTGACATTAACTCGCGCTGATAGCATTAGGGGGCAATGTTGCAGATTGCTACGCTTAATGAATCAAGCCTTAAAGGGAACCAAAGACGAAGCACCCTCATTTTACCATATATATCAGTGGGAACATTCGAGAAAACACCCTGCTCTTGGTTTCATTTTTTCACTGCTCAGTTTGCTTGTTAGCAGCCCAGATAAAATCCCCGACTGAGCATTCAGTCTGGCTTTGCTCAGGAATCATTATAGCTGAGTCATTATAGCAGAGCCAGAAGGGGCAGGCTTGGGCTTGAAAAGACAGAGAAGACTGACTCAGCTATAATGATTCCTGAGCAAAGCCAGACTGAATGCTCAGTGGTGGATTGTATCAGGGCTGCTAACAAGCAGGCTGAGCAGTGAAGGAATAAAAAGAGAGCAGGGTAGGTGTTTTCTCTAATGTTCCCACTGATATATATGGTAAAATACATGAGGGTGCTTCGTCTCTGGTTCACTTTGAGGGCCCTTTCACAATAGATGCGCTTTTCTGAGCGTTTTGTGATTGATTAGGGTTTTTTTAAATTGCTCCCATTCACTTTCATCAAAATCGCAGTAAAAAAAATTGCGGAAAAACTGCCGCAATTTAACTATCGCATACGCACAAAACTCTCAGAAAAGTGCTTCTAGTGTGAATGGGCCCTAAGTGTCATATTTTCAGTGTGGTTCCAAGAAAAGATATACTTAAATATTTATAAAAATGTGAGGTGTACTCACTCGTGAGACACTGAACATGAGGCATTTACAAAAAAATGGCTAGAGTAAACCATTTATAAAATAATGTATCTATAAAGTAAAAAAAAAAAAAAAAAAAAAGATAAAGTAACGTGAAATATTCCTTGCAGACTTCGCCGATTCAAAGGGAAATAAGACAGACGGCGACTCAGAGATAAAACTGCGTCATTAGTAAACAGAGAGCGAGAAATCGCCATTCTGGCACATCTGTGGTCGAGTTATTAGTCGTCTCCTTGTTCCCTTTCATGTTGGAGTCACGGCAATGTTCTCTTTGTGTAAATGTCAATTATGGTCAGAGATGTCGCGCAGTGTAATCATGAAGCGGAAGCAAAACTGAAATAACACT
>NC_090647.1:74882312-74899196 GCF_040937935.1 Hyperolius riggenbachi
GTGTAGGTGTGTGTGTGTATGTGTGTAGGTGTAGGGGGGTGTGTGTGTAGGTGTGTGTGTATGTGTGTAGGTGTAGGTGTGTGTGTATGTGTGTATGTGTGTGTATGTGTGTAGGTGTGTGTGTAGGTGTGTGTATGTGTGTAGGTGTGTGTATGTGTGTAGGTGTAGGTGTGTAGGTGTGTGTGTGTGTGTATGTGTGTAGGTGTAGGTGTGTGTGTGTAGGTGTAGGTGTGTGTGTGTAGGTGTGTGTGTGTGTAGGTGTGTAGGTGTAGGTGTGTATGTGTGTAGGTGTAGGTGTGTATGTGTGTATGTGTGTAGGTGTGTATGTGTGTAGGTGTAGGTGTGTATGTGTGTAGGTGTAGGTGTGTATGTGTGTAGGTGTAGGTGTGTATGTGTGTAGGTGTAGGTGTGTATGTGTGTAGGTGTAGGTGTGTATGTGTATGTGTGTAGGTGTATGTGTGTGTGTAGGTGTATGTGTGGGTGTAGGTGTATGTGTGGGTGTAGGTGTAGGTGTGGGTGTAGGTGTGGGTGTAGGTGTGGGTGTAGGTGTAGGTGTCTGTGTGTAGGTGTAGGTGTCTGTGTGTAGGTGTAGGTGTCTGTAGGTGTAGGTGTCTGTAGGTGTAGGTGTCTGTAGGTGTAGGTGTCTGTAGGTGTAGGTGTCTGTAGGTGTAGGTGTCTGTAGGTGTAGGTGTCTGTAGGTGTAGGTGTCTGTAGGTGTAGGTGTCTGGGTGTAGGTGTCTGGGTGTAGGTGTAGGTGTCTGGGTGTAGGTGTAGGTGTCTGGGTGTAGGTGTAGGTGTCTGTAGGTGTCTGTAGGTGTAGGTGTCTGTAGGTGTCTGTAGGTGTAGGTGTCTGTGTGTGTAGGTGTCTGTGTGTGTAGGTGTCTGTGTGTGTAGGTGTCTGTAGGTGTCTGTAGGTGTCTGTAGGTGTGTGTAGGTGTCTGTAGGTGTGTGTAGGTGTCTGTAGGTGTGTGTAGGTGTCTGTGTGTGTAGGTGTCTGTGTGTGTAGGTGTCTGTGTGTGTAGGTGTCTGTGTGTGTAGGTGTCTGTGTGTGTAGGTGTCTGTGTGTGTAGGTGTCTGTGTGTGTAGGTGTCTGTGTGTGTGTGTAGGTGTGTGTGTGTGTGTGTAGGTGTGTGTGTGTGTAGGTGTGTGTGTGTGTGTGTGTGTGTAGGTGTGTGTGTGTAGGTGTGTGTGTGTGTAGGTGTGTGTGTGTAGGTGTGTGTAGGTGTGTGTGTGTGTGTGTGTGTAGGTGTGTGTAGGTGTGTGTGTAGGTGTGTGTAGGTGTGTGTGTAGGTGTGTGTGTAGGTGTGTGTAGGTGTGTGTGTAGGTGTGTGTGTGTGTGTGTAGGTGTGTGTGTGTGTAGGTGTGTGTGTGTGTGTAGGTGTGTGTAGGTGTCTGTGTGTGTAGGTGTCTGTGTGTGTAGGTGTCTGTGTGTGTAGGTGTCTGTGTGTGTAGGTGTCTGTGTGTGTAGGTGTCTGTGTGTGTAGGTGTCTGTGTGTGTAGGTGTCTGTGTGTGTAGGTGTCTGTGTGTGTAGGTGTCTGTGTGTGTAGGTGTCTGTGTGTGTAGGTGTCTGTGTGTGTAGGTGTCTGTGTGTGTAGGTGTCTGTGTGTGTAGGTGTCTGTGTGTGTAGGTGTCTGTGTGTGTAGGTGTCTGTGTGTGTAGGTGTCTGTGTGTGTAGGTGTCTGTGTGTGTGTGTGTGTGTGTAGGTGTGTGTGTGTGTGTAGGTGTGTGTGTGTGTGTAGGTGTGTGTGTGTGTAGGTGTGTGTGTGTGTGTGTGTCTGTGTGTGTAGGTGTGTGTGTGTAGGTGTGTGTGTGTGTGTGTGTGTGTGTGTGTGTATGTAGGTGTCTGTGTGTGTAGGTGTGTGTGTAGGTGTGTGTGTGTAGGTGTGTGTGTGTGTGTGTGTGTGTGTAGGTGTCTGTGTGTGTGTAGGTGTCTGTGTGTGTGTAGGTGTGTGTGTAGGTGTGTGTGTAGGTGTGTGTGTGTGTAGGTGTGTGTGTGTGTAGGTGTGTGTGTGTGTAGGTGTGTGTAGGTGTGTGTAGGTGTGTGTAGGTGTGTGTAGGTGTGTGTGTGTAGGTGTGTGTGTGTAGGTGTGTGTGTGTGTAGGTGTGTGTGTGTAGGTGTGTGTGTGTAGGTGTGTGTGTGTAGGTGTGTGTGTGTAGGTGTGTGTGTGTGTGGTTGTGTGTGTGTCTGTGTGTGTAGGTGTGTGTGTAGGTGTGTGTGTATAGGTGTGTGTGTGTATAGGTATGTGTAGGTGTGTTTGTGTGCTTGCTACTGTCATAGGCAGTAACTGTACACATCAGTTTGATGCCTGTACAATGTAACCCCAATGTGTGGAGCATGTCACACTTTGACGTCATTGCCTTAGCTGCAGAAAGACTAGCGGACTTGATTGTGCTCGGCTATTTCCACTGGAGCCCAAGCAGAAAGCCACTAACGTTCCTATCAGCAAATGATGGTGTTATTGTTGACATTTATGTGGGGGTCCCCGCACTGGATTGGGCTGGCCAAGGAGAACAGAGGATGCCTCACTAGGATCCAGCGGCTTTCGTCTCCCGAGGTAAGTATACTTTTTTTTTGTTTTTTTAACCTCTGTAGCACACTGTAACAAGACGATCATCATCCTTCACTTCATCTGCCCTGAAAGCTGTGGCCGACTGGCATCAATACAGGAAACACACGACGCATTCTCTTTATAATGAATTGGACATCCTGACTTCAGCGCAGCTGCTATGTCTCTGGATGGCTTCATAAAAGTCACAGAATCGCTACACTTGCTGCCTATTTACAGCGCCAAATGAACGTTATGATTAGCAGCCACACTGCGGCAATAACATTCAATTTTCAGACAATAACAGTAAAAAAAACATCACATACAAGTTACGATATAGCATGGGATCCTTTAAGAACAGCCATGTTGTCATTTTCACGGCAACATACACGGCTACAGTATATTCCCTGGCAAGCCGCAGAAGAGTCCGCACATGGTACTGAATAGGTTTTTGTTTCAAGGGATGAAGCAAACGGCAATGTTTCCAACTAACTGATGACGGCAGCATTTTCCTATGAGCATAAAAGAGGCCAGGCTGGCAATGTGGGCTTGTACTGCCCTCTTGTGGAAGGAGATTAACAAAGGAAAACCTGCTTCAAATTAGTATCACCATAAAAGTGTAACTGTCGGGCATAAAATCAAAAATATTTTTATCTTATAAACAAGTAATAAGGGTTCTAACCAGGCAATTCAAAAGTTAAAATCATCTCTATTACTTTTCTTGTTGATAAATGATCATTCCCCAGTTTACCTGACTCTTATTTGGTACACACAAAATTTGGTACACAAAGGAAGTTGCAGGGCATGCTGGGCTGTCCTTTTTTTGCTTCTCTACTTCCCCCGCAGACTTAACTAATGCAGCCTGATTGGCTGAAGCCTCTTTCCCTCCTGCTTTCCCTTCCCACAACTTCCTCTCTGATTGGCCAATATTTCTCATGCTGAGACAATGCACTTTCTTTAGTGAAGGGTGGGCAAATCAGGCAGGAGAGGAAGGGAGGAAATGACATCAGGATTGGCTTCAAAATAGCCACAGTTAATATGGGAAATGGCAAGAAGGATTTTCTCTTTTTTTACTGTAGAAAAATCACTAAAATCATAACATGGACAGTGCAATACATATGTTATATAAGGAGAGCAAGTATTTATCTACTTATATATGTGTGTTTTTTTTTCTGAGATAGTATGGCTGACAGCTCCTCTTTAAAGCGGACCTGAACTCAGAACTTCCTCTCTGCTCTAAAAGATAAGCAACAGCATAATAACCTTTACAGAAAAACATTTCTTTGTTACAGCAGATACAAATCCTGCAATAAATCATCCACCCAGTGGTAGACAGGTCATGTGTATGCTCGGTGTGTATTTTATCCCACAAGTGGGGCTTGCACTCTCTTGCAGGTAGGCACTTGTCTGTTTTTAAGTAGCGCTGTTCATTTCTTTGCTATGTACTAATAAATCTGTATTTACTTCCTGCTTTCATGGAAGCAGACATAGGGTTAACATCCTGTGTTTACAAATTAGCTGCTCTGTCGAAACTGTTGAGATTCCTAAGCGGGCACAGCTGAGAGATCAAATTACAACTTTTGATTAATCACAGATGAGGGGGAATTAGACAAACTACACTCTCTAAATACATACAGGGTGCATTTCTCTTCGTTTTCCTTCTGTTCTGCGCAAGAGTTCACTTTAAGCTTCATTTACACTACAAATTTACAAAAATATCCAGGAAAATGCATTGAATTTTCTCATTGCTTTATCAAGGAGAAGCAGTGCATGGTTTCTGTAATGTAGTCCAGGGAATAGCAAAGATCACACCAATAGCCTGTATCACGTTTTGGGCGACAGTAGTGATGATCAGAATGTGCTAATTACAATATTGCGCAAATTTTCACAATTCTGGCCCTACGTAATTAGGATTTGGACATTCTATTGATTTCGTATACCGTAATTCATTCTTAATTTCGCTCGATTTTAGCGCAATTTCTGGCCAGATTTAGCAGTTAACAGCAAAGCCTCCATACATGCTATCGTCACCAAAATTGCTGTGTATGTTAAAGAACAAGCGACACCCATGCTAACCTTGTAATAAAAACACATATATAAGTAGATAAATGCTACTTCTACTTACATAACAGATGTATTGTGTTATCCACGTAATGATTCCTGTGAATTTTACAAAGGAAAAGCAGAAAATCCTATTCTAGGCAGTGGCCATCTTGCCAAGATAATGCTGACATCATATCCTCCCTGACTCTTGTTTTCCCCCCTCCCTTCTCTTGCTCATTGTGTATTCATTAGCTGCCCTTCTCCCAGAGTCTTCAGACACTCCCACTGAGGTGTATACTAACAACTACACTGTCTATTTTTTTTAATTTACACATCCAATCACTGAGTCACCTCAGCCTTGCTTGTAAACACAAGTAATCAGAGGGTGTTTCTGATAAGGAGCTAGGCAGGGAAATACATTAAAGAGGATTATAGATAAAAATAACTCCCAGCATTCAACTCTTTGGCACTGTTTGGTACTAGGGCCAGTGTTCCTAAAGTATGTGATAACTACAAACCATAACAGCAGAAAAAGTTTTGCCAGTTTTGAATGCAGTATTAGCATCTTTATCACTTAATACACTCAGACCAGTTGCTGTTGAAATTTGATATTTATGGTGACAATTCCACTTCAAGGGCACTAGTGGGAACAAGCAAAAAAAAAATACATTTTCAGAAAGACCTTGTAGTTTTTGCAAAAAAAACGATTTTAAAAATGCAAAAAAAAAAAAAACCCGTTCTTAAACGCAGAAAAATGACAGTTTAAAAGCCATTTTTCCTTTACACTTTTAAAAATCGATCCACTCAAAAACTAAGTTGTTTTTGTCTTTTTCCCACTATTCCTCTTAACATAAAAAAAAATTCAGCAAAATTAAAATTCCTGATTACGTGTACAAACAAAATTAACCACTTAAGCCCAACTGGACGAGATTTCTCGTCCAGTTGGGCTGCGCGCACTCCCGCGGGTCGCGCGCGCTCCCGCAGGCCCCCCTGTGCGCGCCCCCGCTGCTTGCCGCTAGCCCACCGATCAGTGAAAGGGATTATAAATCCCTTTCGCTGATCGGACCCCCCCGGAGAAAAGCCGACAGCGTCTCTTCAGACGCTGCGGCTTTTCTGAGCTCTGGTCTCCTTTCTTCTGCCTGGGAGCGAGATCGATCGCTCCCAGGACTTTTTGATTCTGGCCATCTTGTGGCCAAATAGCAAATTACACCTAAAATAAAAAGTTTTACAAGTAAACATATAAATATATAAAAAAAAAAAACCTGTTTACCTCCCACACCAAAAAATACCCACATACAAGTTTAAATAAAATAAAATTACAATAATTAAAAAAAAAAAAAAAGCAAAAATAGTTACCTAAGGGTCTGAACTTTTTAAATATGCATGTCAAAGGAGTATATCAATATGATTTAATAAATTATGGGCTTCTAAACAGTGATGGACGCAAAACGGAAAAAATGCACCTTTATTTCCAAATAAAATATTGTCGCCATACATTGTGATAGGGACATAATTTTAATGGTGAAATACCCGGGGCATATGGGCAAATACAATACGTGAGTTTTAATTATGGAGGCATGTATTATTTTAAAACTATAATGGCTGAAAACTGAGAAATAATGAATTTTTTCCATTTTTTTCTTATTCTTCCTGTTAAAATGCATTTACAGTAAAGTGGCTCTTAGCAAAATATACCACCCACAGAAAGCCTAATTGGTGGCGGAAAAAACAAGATATAGATCAATTAATTGTGATGAGTAGTGATAAAGTTATTGGCAAATAAATGGGGGGTGAAAGTTGCTCGGATGTAAAAAAATTTCAACCCTTCGGGCTTAAGTGGTTAATTATGATTAATTACGATCAGCTCTCATGTAAGGATAGATCAATAGATAGTGTCATCCAGGAAGTAGCAGCTGCTCGCCTTTATCTTATAAGTAAGCAACTTGCACCTGTCAGGCCATTCTCTACTCTACCCGCACTGCTTGTCACGTGACTGCAGAATGTCAGTAACTGTTTATTCAGCAGCGACAACATAGCCACCCCCCCAACTCACAGGCAAGGAGTGTCGTAATACTACTACAATAATAATGGCATGAAAAACCTCTCCGACAGCATTAGGTGCAATCTATAGTCCTCTTCAGAAAAGGAATAACTGGATCCAGTGCTGGTTCACTGCGGCATTAGAGGGCATGTGTAGAGAGGGTGGAGTTAGGGCAAGTAAAGAAGCAAAGGAGGGTGAGCATTACCCACATGCATGCGGCAGCTGTTACCCCAACAGACACATGTACTTATGTAGGACAGGGCTTGGTCATCATTTCCTATACCTACATTGTCAGACGTTCAACCCTGCTGGTGTATCTGACAATAATATTCGACAGCCTCCGTTATTTCCCAATGACTCAGCTGAGCACAGCGGTGAGATATGCTGGTCTCAGAATCTCATATGTAGGTGCAAACTACATTGTTGCTAGGCTGTGGGGGATTTAAAGGGCAGATGTAGAACCATATGCTGCCATGGGTAACGTACGTACTCTAAAATACATCCATGTTCAGGCTTAGCCAGCGAATCGAAAACATGTCAGGTGAACTGCAACTACCTTTATCACTCAGATAAACTCAGCATAAAATGAGCAATAAAAAAAAGTGGGATGGAGCGGACAACGTACAAGTCAAACACAGTTCACAAAGTCTGTCCAGGAAAAGGGGTCTGTACTGCACAGCATGTAAACCCCTCGTGAACAGAGCTGTGGAGTCGATACAAAAATCATCCAACTTCTCGGTTTATGAAACCAACGACTCCGACTCCAGGCACCCAAACTCCTCGACTCAGACTTCACAGCCGTGCTCGTGAAGACAAATACTGGAGTACAAGCCTTCTGTTACAGGTGATCAAAAAGACATACTGTATATACTCGCGTATTAGCCTAATTTTTCAGCATAAAAAAAGTGCTGAAAAGTTGCCCCCCTCGGCTTATATGCGAGTCAGTGGAGCAAAACAGATGGTGGAGCAGGTTTTAATGGCAGAGGAGTATAAGGATCATGCACTAGTGATCCCGCTCTTACCACCTTGCGCCCTGCTGTGTCCGTGCCTCCCCCATCCCCCACAACATGGTGTGCAGAGTGCACTGCTCAAGACTATCTGTGTCTCCTGGCTTGTGTGCCTAACCCTAAGAACACCCTAGGAGGTGCCTAACCCTAAGACCCTCCCCCCGTTGGTGCCTAAACCTAGCCCTCCCTGGTGGCACCTAACCCTAAATCCCCCTTCCTAAAGCTCCCCCCACCTTCCGCAAAGCGACAATATGCGGCTATGGAGGGTAATTTGAGCACCCAGAGGTGCCCAATTTGCAGCAAGAGGGGGAAATATTTGCGGACAGCCTTGCGGATATCCAAATCGCCTTGCGTAAAACTTTTTTGCGCCATTGCATTGTGGGCATAGGACCAAGCGGCAATTGAGGGTCATTGTACACACGCCAGATTATCGGCTGAGGCGGTGATGTTCGCCTGTCACACAAGCCTTTAATCTGGGCTTTACCCAGGATGAATATAAAGGAAAGAAAAGTATTTCCCAGGGTGCCCTGCTTCAGACACAGGAAAAGGTGTTACAGGTACCGTACATTTATTGTGAGGATGCCAACTCATGTATTTTTTTTTTTTAATTCATCATATAAAGAATTTAATCCCGCTTTGAAATCCCTCCTGGACCTCAGCTGCAGTCCACAGCAACAGTTAAACTCCCCCGATAGTCTTCCGTGACCAGCATCACAAGCATCAACGTAAAATGAATAGATTTTGGCACTCGGCCATTGCAAAGCCTATTCTTGCAAAAAAGCCACTTTGCACCTCTATGAATGCCAAAATTGGCTTCCCAGTCTATAATTCTCACACAAAAAGGCCCAACGGTGTTCCTGTTTACTGCTCTATTCTTTTAGGAGTTCAACAGGCTGAAAAGAAAATATTCAGTCTCATTTTTTTGTAACAGGAGGAAAAAAAATAAAATCAAAATAAAATGAACTGCAAGGCCACACCGGGAGGCTGTAATCGTTTACCGGAGGGGTCCTTTCTAAAAACAGGAACTTGAAAAATTCATTACTAGTAATCAATACAGCACAGTGTGAATGCCGATTACAGGCAGCGTGGTGGCAGCCGTGGCGACGCGCCACTCACCAGCACCGCTCCCGTCTTGTTAGCAAAGCTATTTTTCATCAAAAATCCAATTCTGCACGCGCCAAACTAAAGGCATCCAACGCAAATGGGATCTGACGGTAAACAGAAGGAATGGCAATTCCAGATACCGTTGTATTGATACGCAAATGAACCGCACGGCTCAGCGATCGCGCCCAGCTGTATTTCAACCACCGGCGTTGCGTCAGAGGCGAGTAATGGTTCTAATGACAGGAGGTAATGCAGGATCCTAACTAGTGCTGATCATTCATTAAGGTTTTTATGTGGCACAATTAAACACTCTCGTGGTCCATGAAACTTTCAATGGAGTCTCAGCAAGCTCTATTAGCAGGAGCTATTATACTGTAATCCGCATCTCACATTGCGGTACGCTTACAATGGGAGAAAGCACTAACGCTGATTAAGGAAATCACTGTCACTCAGATTAGGGTTACCTTCAATTGCAGCAGGTTAGCTTGCGGTTCCCAGGCAGGAGTCTTTTGATTGATCGATTTCCAGCCGCAATCGGTCAAATGGATCAATTGAGAAATATATTGGAAGTTGGTGTGCAGTATGAGTGCAGGCAATAGATCCCTCTCTGATCAGATGTGATCAGAGAGGGATCTATATAATAGTTGACCTGGTGGGAGAATGAGTGATGTATGGCTGCCTTAAAGCGGACCTGAACTTTTCCTCTCCGCTATAAAAGATAAGCAACAGCATAATAACCTTTAATTAAAAAAAAAATATTTGTTACAGCGAATATAAATCCTGCAATAAATCTGCAGTATGTCTACTTCCTGCTTTTATGGAAGCAGACATAGGGTTAACATCCTGTGGTTACAAATTAGCTGCTCTGCTGAGGCAGCTGAGAGATCAAATTACAACTTGTGATGAGTCACAATGAGGGGAAACTAGACAGGCTAAACTCTCTACGTGCATATAGTGTGCATTTCTCTATGTTTCCTTCTGTCCTGTGCAAGAGTTGAGGTCCACTCTAAATTAATCAAATAAACATGCCCATGAGAGGACAGTGCTTTGCAGCTAGAGGAACAAAGACTTTCCCAGAGGAGACAGGAGTGGTATTGTATAAACATGGAGAGCAGCAGCCACACTGGAGGAGACAGAGCGGGAACCATGTGACTGGAAGCCAAGAATGGCAGCAGAGATTAGAGATGCTACAAACAGCTAAACAGATGAGCTGTACCTGGCTGTCCTCCCAACTCTGTGAATGTAAGTGTTGGCATCCTCGGGGCAATCCATCTGAAGCACCCAGCTGACTGCCGGAAAATCTGGAGGAAAGAAACAGAGGTGAATGGAGGTGTAACCAGAAATAATAACCCGACACGGAAAAACAAACAACCCGTTCTGTGCCTCATCAGGTCTTGAAGTTTGGTTAATGGCTTCTGTCTGCAAAGCTTAAAGGGGAACTGAAGAGAGAGGTATATGGCGGCTGCCATGTTTATTTCCTATTGAGCAATACCAGTTGCCTGGCGGTCCTGCTGATCCTCTGCCTCTAATACTATTAGCCATAGCCTCTGAACAAGCATGCAGCAGATCAGGTGTTTCAGACTTTAAAGTCAGATCTGACAAGACTAGCTGCATGCTTGTTTCTGGTGTTATTCAGACACTACTGCAGAGAAATAGACTAGCAGGGCTACCAGGTAACTGGTATTGATTAAAGCGGACCCAAACCAAACTTTTTTTTAATTCAAAATATTTAGTTGCACCACTCTGACACATACAAAGATAAATACACACTCCTTCAAGCCTTTAAGCATTTCAGTACATGTTTTTTTTACCCTTCTCTTTTCATACCTAGGGTTATACAGGTGGCAGCCGTTAGCAATTCCTCCATTGCTGGACACCACCTACTCCACCAGTCTGCCGGATTCTGTCCCGGCAATATGAAAGGAAGGGAGGGGTTCCTCCAATAAATGTAAAATATTTTATATTTGTCATCATGCAGCTGAAAAAAGGCTGCTATTTATTATTATAATTTAGAAAATACATTTTATTTCTGAAATCTTGTATTTTTAATTTGGGTCCGCTTTAAAAGGAAATAAATATGGCAGCCTCCGTATACCTCTTACTTCAGTTCCCCTTTAAAGCACACCTTCAGTGAGAAGAATATGGAAGCTAACATTTTAAACAAAGCAAATGGCTTGGCTGTCCTGCTGATCCTTACCTTTAACCTTTTAACTGCTGCGTCACCACTTAATTATTTACCTCACCCAGCCTAATGCATAGCAGTGAAGGGAGCACTCCGGGTCCCGATCACAGAGGATGTCAGTGCTACAGCGCTGCTCTCATTATGCTTAGGGAAACAGTTCAAGTATAGCCGGCTCCATGCACCCGCACCACAGCCCCCGACCCACTCCCTGGGGGGTCCTTCAAACAAAGCAGTGCTTTTCAGCACTGCTAGATTTGGGCGCAGCCGGCGCCACCATAGACTATTATAGGAATCACATCACACATCGCTCAGTGAGTAACGCCAGGGCCGTCACAAGACGGAGCCAAAGTTGCTTAAAAAAAACACAATAATTTGGCCGAAGCCGAATTATATCATTCCCCCACTATCCATGGCGGCCTGGCGGAGGAATAGTAACTAACACGGCCGGGACTTGTGCAGCAACAGGATCAGCCATATACCGGCTGTATCCTACGCCCAAGTCTACTGGCGCCATTTTCAAATGTATTCCCTTCAAACACCCCCCACCCCCAACCTCACATTCGCCCAATTGGAAATAGCTTTGCTACCAACCACAAGTGTATAGGCGTCATCCGTCGCCCAAATGCCAGTGTGCAGTGTTTAAAGCTCACCTGTCATGCCTGCACGAATCCTGGCCTCCTCTGGTGTCCGTTACCAGCAACGCCTGTACCATGTGACATCAGCCCATGTAGTGACATTGCTACATGCACCGGTGTCACATGGTACAAGCACTCGCGGTGACGCCGGGGGGAGAATACAAACACTTGGAAGGACACTAACCGTGAGTCTGTCGGCAGTCAGGGATGTAAACGCTGTTACCGCCACCCGATCAAGCCTTTGAGAACGAGACGATCATCGGGTGGCCAGGTTGCGGTACTGATTCTCCTCCAACCAAATAAAAATATTGGACCGAAAGGTCAATCGGCCTGCAAAATCGAGTGAAGTATGGGCTCCCTAACCCATCACTCAGCAGCCAATGTACAGCGTCAGGGAATGGATGCTTCCACTAAGAAACCAAGTGCTGCATTCAAACAAAACCACAGAAAGTGAGCAGGTTCACAGAGGAGTGTAAAATACACGTCACAAAACGGGGCAATCCAGACTAAGCAGATTGCACGGGAGCAATGAATGTATTGTAGTGTTCTCCCCAGGCTCTTTTAGCCGGATGCTCCATTCAGCTAATTTTGGTGACCACCCAGCTGTTATCTCGCCTCCTCATCCTCCTCCTATGCTGTAAGCGGAGTTGCACCGGCCCTGCATTTCCTCCTTCGCACCCCACCTGGCTACTTTTTCATGCCACCCAGCTGGAAAAAAATTGTGGGGAGAACACTGTATTGGAATAATGGCAGAAGTAAAGCTCTTACCTAAGCCTCGAGCTGCAATGTCTGTGGCAAACAGCACAGCTGCGGTTTTCCTCACAAAGTCATTGTACACCTCCATCCTCTTCATCTGCTGCTGCTTCCCATGCAGGGCCAGGATGGGGACACCAGGCCGCAGCCTGCAGAAGATGCGGAACAGATACTGCACCTATGGGAGGAACAACACCGGATCTCAGACAGGGGGAGCCATGTGCAGAGCATTGGTATGTGGTCCAGTAGAGTCAAACAACCTTCCAAAGGGAACAAAATGCGAGCCAGGGACACCAGGAGCCCCTAATAGAGTAGTATATTAAAACTATGAGCAGCCAAATAGCAAAATGAATTATACTTACATGTGTAGGTTGCCTCAGAGGCGCTCCTAAGCTGGATACACACTTGTTTTAAGACACTTGTTTTACTGACCTGAGGAAGCGGACTATGATCCACGAAACGTGTTATCTACCGAGTGTCCATTTAATAAACTTACCTATTGTGGCTTGTCCCTTCATTTTAGAGCTAAGCCAGTTTTATTTCATCTTATTTTTTTATATCTAAAGCCATTATTTTGGAGGTGCTTCCTCCCTCCAAATATGCAGAGCAGAGTAACAGGTTCTGATGCTGCAATCAGAAAAAATACCGTAAAAGTGGGACCTGAGGTGGCTACACTTGTTGTAAGGGAAATGGGAGGTCACGATCCCTGTACTGGTTTTTATGACTCTCGGGGTCACCATGAGGGGGGGAGGAGCAAAACAGGAGGAGGGCCTTATGATTTATAACCCTGATTTTTTTTCCCCCATTTATCAGGACTCAGGGTCTCTGCAGCCAAACTCTGCTGATCTCACCTGCTTGCAGCTAGAGAAGAAGACAATGCTCTTTTTCTTCAGGTGGTTCCGCACAAAGGAGAACAAGAGGTTTATTTTCTGTGGCAGATCACACACAATATAGTTCTGCTCCAGGGATGCCGGAGTGCTGAAATACAGAATATGCACATCATCACACTGGCTTTACATCTCTCATGCAAGCCTGGTACATACCTTCAATTTTAACTGGCCAATTGTACTAATTCCATGAAGAATGAGGCCAAAAGATATTGCCCTCAATTCACTAAGCTTAACTCCTGTCTTTAATAACTCTTCTGAGCTGTTTTACAGTTATCACAATTATATCACCATGGTGATAACTGTAAAAAGCTCAGAAGAGTTATTAAAGACAGGAGGTTAGTGAATTGAGGCCAAATAATACTATGAACAGATTGTGTATATAAGATTTCCCAGTACGTGGAGGTGGCAAAATTGGCCATTAATTGCCCGCAGAGATCACCTGCCAGTACTAAACAGGTTGATGTTTGTGATCAATTTCAGGGGTTAGGAAAGATTTTACACTGAGCAAACATAGACTAAATTATTTATACATTTATAAATGAACTAGTAGACCTAAGCCCGTTTAAAAACGTGGGCTCTAGGTCTCTTTCTGGGCGCGCACGCCTGCCACACATCCGGGCGCCCGCTCACACAGCTTCCTGGCCCCGTCCTCCTGTCTCTGTGAGGCTGGGTACGTGCTGCGCACATGCGCAGTAGCAAAAAGCACAGACAACGCTACACCAAGATAGGAGGCGCACGCAGGGACAGGGGTTTTATTATATAGGATGTTTGGGGAAAAAAAGCACTTTTATTCATTGTTATTTCACTACAGTTCCTCTTTAAAGAAAAACTTAGTGAAAAGGGGGAAAAAATGTAATCAGTACACTGCACAGTGCAAAGTGAGAAGTTCAAAAATAGATATTGGCCATGCAATTTGTTCATATTTTCAATCAGAAGAGAGGAAGGAGATGGGCACAGCTGCTAAAATACCCTTATTGTGTCTGGGTTGACACAAAAAACCTTAAACCAAGTGGGGGGCGGTCGGGAGAAGGACAAGTCTGACAGCTGTTTCGCAGAGACTAGCCCTGCTTCATCAGAGATGAAGTTTGATCCAGAATCAGCCTGCACATGATCATCGTTACTACTGGTAGACATGAAAAAAACCAGACAGCACCAGCCGCCATTATCTATAACCACACCCCCTAACAATGCGATAGTCTTAATGTTGTTTTTTTATAGATATTCATAGGCACAGAGGGAAATACTGGTTCCTTGGCAGTTGGAAAAAAGCGTTATTTCCCATAATGCAACAAGGTTCCCAGACAGGAAACTGTCGGGACCATGGTCATGACATCACACTGTGGGAGGGTTTCACAATATCAGCCATACAGACCTCCCCTTCCTCCCCTGATCTATTTGAGAAAAGGGTAAATATTTCTCATGGGAAAGGCGGTATCAGCTACTGACTGGATGAAGTTCAATCCTTGGTTACAGTTCCTCTTTAAATGCTAGAGTGAGCACATGAGAGTTGCCTGTGTGGCCACATACTTCTCCTCCACAGAGCATCTCCATCCCACCCAGCATCAGACCATCCCTGCTCACAGAGCGATGATCACCAGGCAGCGAGCGTCCAGTCATCCAGCGAGAACCCATCATCTGTATCGGGATCAGAGCCGCTGGATTCAGCTCAATGCCTGGTAATTGCTAGCTGGAGGAAATAATTGCTCATTTTAATTAATCGCGGCGGTATTTAATTTATTAGAGGACTCGCCCGAGCACTACAGATTAGGCCGTCAATGAGGCGCTTGTGAGGAGTGCTCCATCTTGAGCGGTGTGTGACAAGATAAGGCCAGGAGAGGAGAGGGGGCTGACAGCCACACTGTTCCCTTAAACGCAGAAATATGATCGCATTACGCCTAACGCTGCGCACATCAATCATGCTGCCCGCTAATCACGCCTGCCTAAATATAGGTGGCTGAAAAATCTGCATTCAAAGTACTCAAAGGATTACAGCTGCAAGCCAACATTCCTCATTGTTTACATACCCATCATTTTCCTTCTGCAATGATTAGAAGTTTATCCGAGGCTGAACCAATAGAAAAGCGAGCTACAAGCCTACAATAATCTTTAGGTCAATGAAAAAAACACTTTTAAGCAAACTTGTGTGCAACGGATTATGGAGGGAGGACTCGGGCATATAGGTGGACGCACGCACGCACGCACGCACACACCTATAGGAATTGGGACTTAAAGGACAAATAAAGCAAGAGTTATATGGAGGCAGCCATATTTGCTTTTAAAGTGGATCCGAGAAAGTTTTACACATTTCATAACTGTGCCCCTTACATTTATTTTATAGGGGATTTGTAATGAATTCCCAAAAAATGTTAGGAAAAAAAAAATTACTAGCTATTGGAGGTGAAGTGGTTAAAGGCAAAGGATCACCTTCATTGCCAAACAATATCATATGTATGCAGGGCAGGAGTGTGCATGCCATCTCACCAGACGTTAAAGAGAAACTGTAACAAAGAATTGAACTTCATCCCGAACAGTAGCTGATACCCCCTTTTCCATTAGAAATCTATTCCTTTTCTCAAACAGATCATCAGGGGGGTCTGTATGGCTGATATTGTGGTGAAACCCTGCCACAGTGTGATGTCAGGACCATGGATCTGACATTACACTGTGGGAGCCTTGTTGCATTGTGGGAAAGAACAGCTGTTTACAGTTGTTTCCAACTGCCAAAAAAGCAAGCAGCATCTCCTACTGACATCACCTGCCAGCAGTAAAAATGTCATTATGTGATAAATGTCAGAATGTAAATCAGGGAGAGGAAAGATTTTACAATGGGCAAAAACTGACTAAATCATTTATACATAATTGTAAAATGAAGCACATTTTTTATGACATTTCACTGGAGTTCCTCTTTAAATGCCGCATCTAATCAGCACCACGGCCAATCAGAGCGGGACGAGGCAGGAGGAGTCATATGCGGGGACAAAGGACACAGCGTTGCGGCCAATCAGCTGGACAGGGCAGGAAAGGTGTGTATGGGGTGGAAGGGCTAATCAGCGGGACATGGCAGGAGGAGCCTCCACGGCAGAGTGACCCAGTGCCATGGCCAATCAGCGGGGAAGGTCAGGAGGGGTTATGTGCGCGGCGGACAGACACAGCGCCACGGCCCAAGTGAGGTGGGACAGGAGGGAACGTGTGCTGGGTGAACGGTTACACATACACACAGTGGCAGGCTAGGGAAGTATTATTATAATAGATATATACTACATTTTTATTTTATTTTTTTTCAAAAAAGTTTATTTCACAGAACCGCTTGCACAGAAGCAGAGCCTCACCTGAACTTGGCCTTCTCGTGAACCCACACATACTCCGGGTCCTTTAGGCTGAGGCGAGCGAGATCCTTCACAGATTTGGTCTGAGTAGCGGAGAACAGGAGAGTCTGTCTTTTCTTGGGCAGGTTCTCTACAATCGCATTCATTGTGTCCGCAAAGCCCATGTCCAGAATCCGGTCTGCTTCATCCAGCACTGCAGAGAGCAAGACAAGGAGCCAAGGTGTTACTTTCAGACGTCAGTCTCCCCCACACAAATCATTCCCAACCCAAACCGGAAGAATAACCACCTCCTGTACGCCTTACATTATACAGAACATAAAACAGAGAAACCGAGAGCCCAATATAGTGTAGTATGT